>NW_006409212.1:109199-118717 GCF_000296735.1 Chrysochloris asiatica | reverse complement strand
AATAATAACAGATACACACTCAATAAGGTTGTTAATGAGTCTTCTTCAAATCCTGATTCCATGTTCTTCTTCATATAATCTAGCTTCTCTGACAATTATTTGTTCAGCACATATATTGAATAGGAAGGCTGAAAGAATGCAACCCTGGCACACAAGTTCCCTGATTTTAAACCATCCAATATTCCCTTGCTCTGTTCTAACAACTGCCTCTTGATCTGTGTACAGGCTCCTCATGATCATAATTAAATATTCTGAATATCTATTCTTCACAATGTTATCCATGATTTGTTATGATCTACACAATTGAAAGCTTTTGCATAGTCAACAAAGCAAGCTTTCAGTCAATTCCATATGATGTCTGTAATGATAGCTATAGATCTATGCCCTCTTCTGAATCCGGTTTCAACTTCTGGCATTTCTCTATTGATGTACTGTTGTAATCATTTTTTAAATTATCTTCAGCAAAATTTTACTTGCATGTGATATTAATGATATTGCTTGATGATTTCCACATTCCTTTGGTTTATCTCTTTTTGGAACGAGCACAAATAGGGATTTCTTCCAATCAGTTGGCCAGGTAGCTGTCTTACAAATTTCTTGGCATAGATGAATGAGCACTCTTAGTGTTCCATCAGTTTGCAGAAAGATTTCAATTTGTATTCCATCAATTCCTGGAGACTTGTTTTTCACCAATGCCTTCATTGCAGCTTGGACTTCTTCCCTCAGTATCATTGGCTCTTGATTTTATGCTACCTCTTGAAATGATTGAGCATTTGTCATTTCTTTTTGGTATCATGACTGTGTATTCTTTCCATCTTCTTTTGATGCTTTCTGCATCATTCAATATTTTGCCTATGTTATTGTTAAGTACCATTGATTCAGTTCCTACTTATAGTGACCTTGTATAGGATTTCCAAGGAGCAACTGGTGAACTTGAACAGCCAACTTGTGGTTCAAACTGACTTTGCAGTCCAGTGTATTATCATGCAGCACCAAAATAATCCTTCAATATTTCATGCCGAGGCTTGATTTTGTTTCTTCCGTTCCCTCAGATTGAGTAATGCTGAGCATGTTCTTCCCTTTTGGTTTTCTAACCCCAGGTCTTTGCACATTTCGTTATAATATTTGGAGTTGTACTCTCAGGCTACTCTGTAATTTTCAGTTAAGGTCTTTTACCTTTTCATTTGTTCCATTTGTTTGAGCTTGGCTATGCTCAAGAGAAAGTTTCAGAATTTTTTCTGATATACATTTTAGGCTTTCTTTCCTTTAAAAAATTTTTTTTATATAATGACCTTTTGCTTTATTCTTTTATGATGTTTTTGATATAAGCCTACAACTCTTCTTGTCTTCTGTCATTGGTGACTAACACATCAAATCTGTTTTTAAGATTGCCTCTAAATTCAGGTTGGATATGTTCAAGGCCATATTTTGGCTCTCATGGACTTGTTTTAATTCTCTTCAGCTTTGGCCTGAATTTACATATGTATAATCAATGGTCAGTTCCAGAGTCTATTCCTGGCTTCCTTTTTTGGCTGCTGATATGCAGTTTTTCCACTGTGATTCCCCACACATATAGTCAGTTTGATTCCTATGTATTCCATCTGGTGAAGTCCATGTGTATAGTCATCTTTTATGTTGTTTTAAAAAGGCATTTTCTGCTGCAATGAAGACATGGGCTGAATTTGGTCATGTTCCATAGACATCCATTACCATGAGATGAGAGTGAGAAAAGGGAGGTCTGGCTGGTTTGAAGCTGACAGAGACATGTGAACTCCCGAGCCTATGAACACTGACCTAGTCACTGGAGGCAGAGTTGAGAGTAAAGCAGCCAGCTGGTCTGAAGGTGGGGGAGGCATGCAAGAACTCCCAAACTTGCAGATAGGACCCACTTGATCTAGCTTGGATGACTAACTGACCAGAACTCAACCAGATGAAGATTAAAAAAAAGTTTGATACAGTGAGAAAGAGTTAATTGTTGTAATTTGGTGAACTGAACCTTTGCTTATGGATGTAGTTGCTCAAAATTCCAACCAAAAGGGAAGGAGTCTTCATATCAACGGTCAAATTCACCTCCTCAATTGTTGTTTTTATTGTTGTTTGCTGTTAAGTAGGTTCTGATCCATAGCAACCTTGTATAGGGTTTTCAAGGAGCAGCTCGTGAGCTTGAACTGCCAACCTTGCAGTTCAAATGGCTTTGCAGTCTGGTACATTAACCCACAGTGCCACATCAGTACCTCCTCAGTGTACTTGGCTAATATGGATGGGCAACTTAGCCATTGGCTATCAAAAACGGAGGCCTATAATGGCACAAAGTGGCTGGCTTACAAGTTTTCATGAGTGTGCTTAGTTTCAGAATGAAGAGGGTAAGGTAGAATCCCCACTGAATAATTTGACTCTTTTCCAGATGGGTATGGTGAAAAGGGATGGAGGTGGATAGGGATAGGATTTTATGATTCAATTGTGTGTAATTGTTATCAGAACTAATTTCAATTGTCCCAACTGTAAATGAAGACAATGTGTAACTAAAAAGAGGTAGTAGTTAATCTTTCATTTCAGGAACAGATGACCCTAGGAACATAATGAAGGAAAAACATGAATGGAGTGTGGGATCCTAACCAGAAAAGTAGTGACAATAGAGATGGTGGCAGAGGCAATGGCATAAGAGATAAAGCAGCTGAGGACTCTAGGCCCATGGAATGAGAAAGGGTATGTGCCTGTGGGCAGGAGGGTGGCTTGCAAAATATGCCCTTTGGACATTTAAATGAATATATATTTTCCGTTTTGTATATGTACATCCAAAAAATGGGAGTAGAGGTAAATACTGTTAACTGATGATAAATGGAGAAGATTGTAGTCACTCAATGAACCAAAATATGATTTGTTGAATATGAAAACTGATGACCTGCCCTGTAAATATTGACTCAATTTACAATAAAAACTTTAAAATTCAAAAAAAGGTATTTTCAATGAGTAAGTCATTGGTCTTGAAAAATTCTAGCATGTGGCCTCCAGCATCGTTTCTATCACCAAGGCCATATTTTTCAACTACTGATCCTTCCTCTTTGTTTCCAACCTTCACATTTCAATCACCAATAATTATCAATGCATCTTGATTCCATGTTTGATCCATTTCAGACTGAAGTAGTTGGTAGAAGTCTTAAATTTCAACATCACTGGCTATAGTGGTTGGTGGGTATATTTTAATAATAATGATAATAATTGTTTCCCTTGTAGGCATATGAATATTATACTATCACAGGCAGCATTATACTTCAAAATAGATCTTGATATACCCTTTTAGCAATGAATATAATGTCATTCCTCTTGGATTTGTCTTTCCCTGCATTATAAACCATATGTTTGTCTAATTCAAAATGACCAATACCAGTCCATTTTAGGTCACTATTGCCTCTGGTAGCATAGTGGTTACAAATTGGACTGCTATGGTAGCGTAGTGGTTACGAATTGGGCTGCGAACCTTAAGGTCAGCTGTTCGAAACTACCAGCCGCTCCGCGGGAGAAAGATGAGGCTTTCTACTCCCGTAAGGATTTACTCCCTCGGAAACCCTGTACAGGGTCGCTATGGTTCGGAACCGACTCGATGGCACTTAACAACAACAACAACCTCAGGGTCAGCAGTTTGAAACTGCCTGCTGTTCCATGGGAGAAAGATGAGGCTTTCTGCTCCCGTAAAGATTTACAGCCTCGGAAACCCTGTACAGGGTCACTATGAGTCGGAACCGACTCCACGGTACATAACAACAACACCAATTGCCTAGGATATTTATGTGTTCCATTACTTTTTTAATAATTTCCAATTCTCCTAGATTCATACTCATTACATTTGATTCTCCCTTTGTTAATGGATGTTTATAGCTGTTTCTCCTTATTTTGAGTTGTGTCCATCAGCAAATGAAGGTCCCCAAAGCTTTACTCCATTTTGAGGAGTATGATCAACTCTATTTTGAGGACATAGCCTTTTCACAGTCATATTTGGAGTAACTTCCAATATAGAGTCTCATCTTCTGACACTATGCCTAACAATGCTGTGCTACTATTCATACTGTTTTCACCTTCCAAATTATACATGACAATGTTCTGCTATTATTCATAAGATTTTTGGTGGCGAAACATTCAGAACTAGTCTATCTCTCCTTTCTCCTAGTCTGCCTTAATCTGGAAATGCCACTGAAACCTGTCCACCACTGGTGACCCTGCTGGTCTTTAAAACTCCACTAGTGTAACTTCCAGCATCACAGCAACATGCAAGTCTCTACAGCATGACAAAGTGACAGATGAGTAATGGGATAACAATAACTTTCATTTCTTGAACATTGCTTATAGTCTACGCACTGGAGATGTTTTGTTTGTTTGTTTGGTTTTTTGTTTTTAAGCTTTTATTGCGAATTATATGATAGTTTACATGGGAGAACATTAGCTTTACATTCATCCTATCATATTTCATTTCATTGCAATGATTACAGTCCCCTCCATGCATCATCAAACAACCAAAGGATATACCCCACAAGGGACAAGCCTGTCCCTTGGTCGCCAGCACAGAGCCCCTCTCGCTCCCTTGGTTGTTTTTTTACATACATTAGATTGAATAGTCCCAATGACTTTAAAAACAGGTTTATAGTTATGGAAACTGAACCTCAATGAAGGTCAGGTCACTTGCTGAAAGTGACATAGAGATAAAGTCAAGTTTCAAAGTCACAATTGTTTGGTTCCAAAATCCATTCTAGGCCTACTATAATGTAATGTTTCTGAAGGAATAGTTGTTAGCTGATGTTGTGTTTGCCCATGCACAACAGGACTAAATAAAGCTGCCTAGTCCTGTGCCATCCTCATGATAAATTGCACATAAAACCACTGTGATACATAAGGTTTTCACTGGCTGAATTTGTTGGAAATACATTACCTGTCTTTCTAGTCTGTCTTACTCTGGAAACTCTGCTGAAACCTGTTCAGCATCATAAGAATGTACAGGCATCTACTGACAGATTATCATCCCTAAATAGTCTATTCATCTATAAACTATCTCAAGAGGCAGATGGTAAGTTAACATAGTCTTGACAGGTAAAAATCTGAAGTGGCTAAGGCTCTAATAGGCTTAAAGTCAAGGCTGCCTTGTATTATTTCGAGGGAGGTCTTATTGACCCTGGGGTGTGTTGGTACTCTTCACCAATGTCAACTACTTATAAAGCACCTAAATTTAACCTCTATAAAGCTGAGGGTTAACACTGTAGCCTCATACAACCTTAGGTTCCCACTGAGAGGCTTTGTAATAAAGATTAAGTTAACAATATTCTGGGAAGTAATTTAAGATTCTGAACTAACTCCTTTAAGCTTTGGGGGTAATTTATTGTACTGTTTGTGAAATATTGCTTGGCTGGCTGTAAAGATTATAAATATATTAAAAATGTCATGTTTGCTTCTAATAAGAAACCATGAGGGACTCTTTCTGGCCCCAAGAATTTAGAAGTAAAGAAACAAAACTGCCTTCTCAAAGCTAAATTATTAAATTGATACAAGCTCGATATTCAAGAAGTCACTTTAAATTAATCTCACAATTATTTGGTGGGAATTGTTATAAATCTCTGTATGTATTGTTTTCTTAGTTCAAAGGTTAGCTGTAACTTAACTGAATGTTTAAGCATATTGATGAAAAACTATTATACAGGGGGGTGGGACATCACAGTTACTTTGTGCCAGGATAACAGAAAATGTACTAGTGGATGGCTTTAATGAATAGAGATTTATTTTCACACAATTTGACTAACTGTGTGCCTTTAAGTTAGTTCTGACTCACTGTGACCCTGTTTAGGGTTTTTGAGGCTGTAAATCTTTATGGAAGCAGAAAGTCTCATCTATCTCCCTGGATCACCTGATGGATTTGAACTAAAGAATTCACAATTAGTGGTCCAACACATAACCCACTATACTACCAGGGTACTTTCAGTTTGTTGTTGTGGGTGTTAAGTGCCATCGAGTTGGTTCAGACTCATAGCAATCCTGTATAGGGTTTCCAAGGATCCACTGGTTGGTTTGAACCACTGACCTTGTGACAAACATTACAATGATTATCCTATAGCAAATCTGAATTCAGGGTGTCAGTACTAAGGGAAAACTTCCTCTTTATTTTGGTTCTAGGGTCTTTGTCTCCTTTCAACCTCTGTTGGCCTAGCATTCCTCAGAGATCTCTATGTGTCTTGGCTTCAATCTTCCTATGGATCTAGAAGGTTCACAGCGCAGGGACCCCAGTTGAAACCAAAGCATTCTACTTCCAGCTCTTCTCTCTTGGTGGTAGTCAGGTCCTTCTTCTTATCACTTCTCTCCTCCTTCATCTCCTAGAAGATAAAAGGTGATAAAGGCCACACCACACTGACTCAAGTCTGTGACCCAAGTAATGGTGCTGCAGACCAATCTCTTACAACTGATTGACTGATACTATCAGCTCACATCATGCAGGATGATTTCATCAATACCTGACTTGCGAATTACAGAATTATATAATTGTGAAACCACTGAGAAGCATGGCCTGACCAACTTAATACATACTTTGAAGGACACAATTCAATCCCTACAATGGGATTTGTCAACCAGGGATATAGCTAGGGGAACAAACATCCATGGACAATCTGTAAGTTGTTCCACACCCCCAAATTCAAGATCAATGGACATTGATAGTGGCAACAGGTCAGCAAAAACACCTTTACCCCTCTTAATCAGGTACCTTTCATGTTTGTGGTGACTTGAATGTCATGTCGTATCTCATATGCTGCCCCCTTCAACTTATACCTGGGAGCAAATGCCCTCTTCTACTTATCCCCCCACCCCCCATCCCCATGCCTCTGTAGTCAACCATTTTAAGAAATGAAAGTTGATCAATAAATTTTGCTGGTGTGTCCCTAGTAACAGCCAGGAAAACTTACCTTGAACAATAAATACACTTGGCCTGTGCTAGAAATTCATTGACACAGATTGATAACTCTGGGCATTAAGAAGGATTAACTGTCTTCCTTCACTATGGCTCTTGGCTTTTCAAGTAAATGTTCTGAGTACAATTTGACTTCCTGAGTACACTCAGCTATACTAAGACGATTTACTAATCATTGAGCAGAAGTATGTGGTTCTCTTGATAGTTGTAATCTTTCCTATGAATTAAAAGCATCCTTGTTTTATAAGATCAATTTCTTATGAGTTTGGTTACTGTGAATCAAGTCTCCAGAATGTTATCCCCTCTGGATAGCAATCAAAATCTCAAGCATCTGAAGCTGATCGGGACATAGATGATGAAGGTAAGGTCCTCCTGATTGATTGTATAGTCCTTTTTTTTAGCAGCTAACAAATCTCCCACAAGATATGATGCATTTCATTGTCCAATATTCTGTTCACATTGTAGCTCTGATTACCTCACATGCAAGAATGCTCTGACTGGTTCATCTTGTTCTTTTGGTTATTGGATGAGAATTAATCAAGACCATTTTCTCAACTTTTTTCATAGATTCAACAACAAATATATATTGGAAACTCTACTACAATTAAGGCACAACAGAGTATTTTAAGGTACAGTAAGGATTTCCAGCAACTCAAACAGCTTATACTGTAGAAATGATTAAACAACTATGAAATAGCATAAGGCAGGATTGTTGCAAATATTTTACAAGGAATAGAGAAAATGCTAAGATTTTTAAAGGAGATAGAAATTACTTTTGCTCGAGGCTTAACACAAGGGGTAGTATTAAATAACCCTGAAAAAATTGTAACCTTTCAAAACTTAAATCTGTTCAACAACTTTGTTTCCCCCAACACATATGCTTTAAAACCTCTGGCAGTTTCCCACTGTTTAAAAATAAACTAATATATTTAGCATGTCTGTTTCTCTACTTTTATCTCATTCCAGTGTGGCGCTGCAGGATAATGCACTAGATCGTAAGGTCGGTTTGAACTGCAAGGTCAGTGGTTCAAGCTCACCAACCACTCCTTGGAAACCCTATATAGGGTTTCTATGAGTCAGAACCAACTCAGTGGCACTTCACAACAACAACAGCATGTTCCTCTTTGAACTGACTCAACAGCATACAACCACCACCTATCACCATGCTGCTCCTAAAATCCCAGGTGGAGCAGTGGGTAAGCACTTGGCTGTTAATTGAAAAGTCAGCAGTTCAGATCCACCAGCTGCTCTCTGGGAAAAAGCTGCAGCAGTCTCTATGGATTTACAGAGCTTTGGAAATCCTATGGACAGTTCTCCTCTGTCCTATACGATTCTGAGTCATATCAGGTTTACAACTTTGGCTTTCTTTAGGATCTTACACTCCTTCTTGCCACATGTCTTTGAAATTATACTTCTTTCTGTCTGAATCTCAGGGCACCCACTACTAAATTTGCTTTTACAAATCCTGCGTTTGGTTCAAAACCAGATAACATGTAATCTACTTCTTAAATGCTTTCATGAATGACTTACCGTTTTTTTCCCTTTTTATGGAATGCTGTCTTCAAATGTTGTTACTGTTGTTAAGTGCCTATGAGTTGATTCTGACTCATAACAACCCTAAATAGGGTTTCCAAGGAGCAGTCGATGTGTTTGAACTGCCAACCCTGTGGTTACCAGTCCAGTGCTAATCCTGCAGTGTCACGTCAGAAGTCTGTCCTCAAATATTACCCCCAAATTAAACCAAATCCATGGCTATCAAGTTGATTCTAACTCATAATGACTGAGTAGAAGAACTGTCCTGTAGGGCTTCCAAGGCTGTATCTTTGTGGAAGCAGACTGCCACATTTTTCTTCTGTGGAGCAGCTGGTGAATTTAAGCTATCAACCTTTTGGTTAGTAGTTGAACACTTACTCATGTTACCACCAGAGTTCCTTAATGTAAACACTGAAGACAAAATGTATAGAGGGATAGTGTCTTGCCCTCTTTTTTGCGTGGGATCACTTGACACATGACAAGTACTGTCGGATGAATAAGGAAGATAGGAAAAGAGTCATTCCAGATTGAGAGCACAGAGAAAACCAAAGCAGAGTAGTAAAAGGAGCTATGCAAGTTCAAGAACCCAGTGAGTTTATTATTGAACTGCAGAATGGTTTGTTGTTGTTGTTGTTAGGTGCCGTCAAGTCAGAACCGACTCATAGTGACCCCATGCACAGCAGAACGAAACAATGTCTGATCCTGGGCCAACCTCACTACTGTTGCCACACTTGAGTCCATCAATGCTGCAACTTGCCCAATCCATCTCGTTGGGGGTCTTCCTCTTTTTATCGGACCTTCCATCTTACCAAGCATGACATCCTTCTCTAGCGACTGCTCCCTTCTGATAATATGTCCAAAGTATGAGAGACAAAGTTTGGCCATCTTGGCATCTAAGGAGTGCTCTGGCTGCACTTCTTCCAAAACAGATCTATTGGTTCTTTTGGCAGTCCATGGTACTTTTAGTATTCTCCTCCAACACCATAATTCAAAGGCATCAATTCTTCTACAATCTTCCTTATTCACTGTCCAGCTTTCGCATCCA
>NW_006409212.1:107278-107809 GCF_000296735.1 Chrysochloris asiatica | reverse complement strand
CTCTTGTACCTCCTCATTTCTTCCATTTGCTTTGACATCTCTATGCTGGAGAGTAAGTTTCAGTGTCTCTTCTGACATCCATTTTGATCTTTTCCTTTTTTCTTGTCTTCTTAATAACTTTTTGCTTTCTTCCTGTATGATGTTCTAGATAACTTTCCACAACTCTTCTGGCCTTTGGTGTTTAGTGTTTAATGTATCAAATCTGTTCTTCAGATGATATATCAATTCAATTCATCCTTTAATATTGCTAAATAGTAGCCATTGTCTGAATACACGGCATTTTGTTTATCATTCTTAAGGCTTGTCTCCTAATCTGTGCTACAACATGAATGGAATATTGAGCAGAGAGATGAATCATATCTAATGGGAGACTGAAAAACAGGACTGATTACACAATCAGGAAGACCTTACCTCCATCATCTCTGTCCAGATTTGTTTCAGATGCTTGAGATTTACAAGACTACTCCCTCTGGTGTGTTGTGTGGGTTAATGCGCTGGACTGCAAAGTCAGTTTGAACCACCAAGGTCAGC
>NW_006409212.1:91622-92096 GCF_000296735.1 Chrysochloris asiatica | reverse complement strand
AAATGTTCCTGGGAGCGTTTCTGCGGTGTCTCTGCGGCCCCTATTTAGTCTAGCCGCTCTGTCTAGCCCAGGATGTGGGTCCAGGCCTCAGAGCCTGGCCTGCGGACTCAAGGGTATGCAACCTCCCACCTCCATTCCAAATTCCACAGGCTACATGCCTCCAAGCCTCCAAACCACTCCTATCTCTGTGGGTCTGAATCCCGGAGCTCTGTCTTTCTTCCTGGAATTCCAAGCCACTTTTGATAGCGACCTTCACTATGCCTTCACCCTAGCCGCCAGCAAGCCCTGCCCTCCTTGCTTCTTCAGTTAGTCTGTAATGTTCTTACTCTGTTTCAGGTCCTCTGAGTTTTGTTACGTGTTGAAATGCTGTGGGGTGGATTATGACCCACAGCTACCCAGTATAGGGTTTCCAATAGCAGCTGTTGAGCTAGAACCACAGTTTCTGCAATTCTAAAGGCTTTGTGGTCTGGCGGA
>NW_006409212.1:73219-91382 GCF_000296735.1 Chrysochloris asiatica | reverse complement strand
CCCCCCCAATTTGACCTATATACACGCTGGTACTTCCTAATGTGGCAATGAGGACCCCCCCTGGGATGGACTATGTTGGTTCTTGTGGCCCCACTAGTTCTCTGAGAGCCTCTGCCCTTTGAATGGGTCTGCTCAGGCCCTGCTAAGTTCTGCAGTGGGCGGGGCCGTCCCCGGGTAGGAGCCTGGAGCAGGCAGGTGAAAGTTCAAAATGCTCGTAACTCCTCAATAGTTTGATCCTTCAAAAAAGCAAGTTCATAAAGTTTCAGCCTAATGTTTTCTGTTTGCCCAAAAGCTGTCTGTCTACCAGGCGGGGGCCTCAATTTGTGGTACTGCCCCCTACTTATTCCTGAGCCCGCATACCGGTCCTGCCCGGTCAGGGAAGCGCTGCCCTCTGTGGCATAAGCTTTGAAATAGCATTTTATATTTATCTCATGTCTGTAGTTTTCTTACTAATACTCTTTCATTCATGATACAAATACTTATTGTTTTCACTCTTTTATTCTTAACCAGTCTAGTTATGAGTTTATCAATTTTAATAATGTTATTAAAGAATTAACTTTTGCACATTTCTATTCTACTGATTTTTCTTCTATGTATTTTTTCTTCCTTTAATTTTCTTTAGGTTTAATTTAATCTTTTTTTCCTAGCTAAAGTAGAAACTTAGGTCTGTTTATTCCTTCTAATTTACTGCTATAAATTTTCCTTAAAGTGGTATTTTAGTAGTAGTATACACATTTTGACCTTTTGTGTTTTATTATCATATGTTCAACATACAAGAGACCTCAAAAATTCATGGAAAATGGAATTAAACAATAATAGATATTTTTCCATGAATTTTTTGAAACTCCTTCATATTTCATAATTATTCTTATGGTTCATTTTGGGTGCATTGATTATTTAGATTGTATTGCTTAATTTCTAAATATTGCTTATTTATTCCTAGTAATTTTATATTGATTGATTTTTAATTTAATTTATTGTGATCAGAGAGCATTCTGTGCATGGTATATGTTTTATAAATATTTATTGACACTTATTTTATCATTTAATTTAGTGAATGTTACATGTACACTTTAAAAGAAATGTGTATTCTCTAGACATTGGGTATGCTGTTGTTAAGTATCTCAAGTTGTTTCCAACTCATAGTGACCCTGTGTCGGGTTTCCAAGAAGTGACTTGTGTGTTTAAACTGATGACCTTGTGGCGAGCAGTCAAGTGCTTATGCCAATTCATAAATGTTAAGTTAGGTTATATTGGTTAATGATTTAAATAAATAATTTTGCTCAGGTCTTTTACATTCTTTCTGATATTTCTGTTTATATGTTCTATTTATTGCTGAGAAGGATGTGTTAAAATATTCAACCATAATTTTGTATATAATTCTTTGGGTTTTTTTCTTCATGTAATTTGAAGCTCTGTTATTAGATTCCAATAAAATAGGATTATTATTATGTCTTTTTGATTAATTGGCCCTTTGAAATTGGGTTGATTCCAATTCACAGTGATTCTATAGGAGAGTCACATTGTTACATAAGGTTTCAGAGGCTTTAAATCTTTACAGAAATAGGCTGTTGAGGTTCAATCATTGACTATTTGGTTACCAGCCCGATGCTTAGCTTGCTGTGCCACCAGGGTTCCTTCTATTCTCCTCTAAACCCAATACCATTCCAACTCATAGTAATCTTACCAGATGGAGTAGAACTGCACCTTAGGGTTTCTGAGACTGTAAATCTTTACAAGAACAGATAGCCTCATCTTTCTCCCACTGAGGCATTTATGGATTTGAACTTCTGACCTTGAGGTTAGCAGCCCAGTGATTATCTCAAAGTACCCATCAGGGCTCCTTTGTTCTTTGGTGAGTTGTTAAGTGCTGTCGAGTCAGTTCCAACTTATAGCAAATCTGTATAAGATTTCCAAGGAGCGACTGGTAAGCTTGAAATGATGACCTTGTGGTTCAAACTGACCTTGCAGTCCAGCACATTAACCCATGAAAATCCTATGAAGATTTCTTGTACTCTTTGTCTGAACATCTCCTTCTTCTCAGATACCTTCATCACAAATTTCATTTGCTTCAACAAGGAACTCTGGTAGCGTAGTGGTTACGAATCGGGCTGTGAACCGCAAGGTCAGCAGTTTGAAACTACCAGCTGCTCCGCGGGAGAAAGATGAGGCTTTCTACTCCCGTAAAGATTTACACCCTCGGAAACCCTGTACAGGGTCGCTATGGGTCAGAACTGACTCGACAGCACTTAATAACAACAACAACAAGCCCAAACATTTACTTCTGTTTTACCTTTCTAACGTGACTTCTGCTTTCTTTCCTGGCTCTACTTCCCTGCACCACATTTTGAAAAGTATATATCCCTGGAGAAATTTGGTATTAATGTGTGCCTCAACTTAGGCATTTCTTTTCTCTGAAAGATTGCAGCCAGAACTTTCCTATTGTCTAAAGTCTGAAAACAGCTGCTTTGTAATTTCCTTCCTTTTTTATACTATGGCATTTTCCCACTATAACCCAGCCTTAAATTCCACATATTAAAAAATACTTTAATATAAAGCATATTTTATACACTTAGTATATAAAGTATTAATTTTAAGTCATTAATCTTAAATCATTAACCTTTGAAAATGTGATCAGTGTAACCTACTTGAACATAGGAGCAAAGCTGTTGACTTCATTCCCATCTCAAAAATGTGGAGAGACTATAATAGTAAAGGTTTTGAAATGTTTTATCAAAATAATATATATCTATTAACTTTATTAAGGATCTCTAGTAGCGTAGCAGTTATGAGTCAGGCCTCTAACCTCAAGGTCAGCAGTTCAAAACTACCAGCCATTCCATGTGAAAAAGATGAGGCTTTCTGCCCCTGTAAAGATTCACAGCCTCAGAACCCCTATGCAGGTTGCTGTGTTGAAACTGACTCCTCGGCACACAACAATCACCACCACCATTAGCTTTATTGTATGTGATGGAGCTTCAATACATTTGTGAAAAAATGGAATTAAAAGATAATGGAATTTTTTTCATGACGTTTTTGAGTTTAGGGGTCTTGGTAGGATAAGCATTGGACTGCTATTCACCAGATGGGTGGTTCAAACCCAACAGCCACTTCTCAGAAACCCTACACTGGGTCACTATGAGTCAGAACTGATTTGACAGTATTTAACAAAAACAGAAAAATGTGCATTAAATACTACATGTTATAACAAGCAGCAAATAACAACAAAAAAACCCTATAATGTGCACATAAATTGCTTTGCATATATATTTTGCAACTACTCATCCTTATCTTCACCATCATCAACTCATCTTTCTCTCTTATAATTTAAACTGGTTTATCATTCTTCCATTTCTCAATTCTTTTCTTAGGGTGTGTTGTTCCTATTTATTTTCATCCAAACTTGGTCAGGATCACCCATCCTATAAGAATGTGTGCCATCAGATGTCTTTTACTATAGAATGTTTGAATGAATATAAGAAACATTTCATCAAAAAGGATTTTATAAGTATAAACTGAGTCTTCCCAGCTGTTCAATGTAGTTATTTAGCTCTCCTTTTATTTCAATTAAATAACACACAAGTAAAAAATGGATTATCTGTTAGCAGCTTCTTTCTTTTTTTCTTTTCCACAGATGCACAATAGAATTGGAAGTACAAATCAGTATCAAGAAATTCCTTGCTGCTGATTTCTAGACTGAGTGTAGTGTTATCAGAAATGCAAACAATGTTCTTGCTTTAGAAAGCCACTGGTTCCTATAATCCTCTACATCTTTAGTAAAGAATGTGTGTAGTCACTTACTTGTAAATATTTATTTAGTTCCTGCATGTGTCTATTGTTCAGATGAGACAGAAATGACTTTTTCTAGAGGATAATAACAACAGCAGCAACAAAAGATACAAATTCAGATAGGTTACAAAAAAAATAAGGCAATTTCCTGAGTATTTGAAAGCACTTTTTAAATTGCCTGATGTGCGTTTAGTGGAGCAGAAGCAACAGAATGGAAGAGGGGATAAACCACCTACTGAACCTCCCCTAGAGAATGAGTGAAATGATGTGCACCAACTTGGCACCTCATGATTTGACCTTGAGGGCACTTTACTCCTGTTTATTGTTTGTTTTTAACTATCACTTGTTTTCTGCAATAGTGAGCTTGTACATGATATCTAAAGCAAACATAAATGTATAGAAGAATCAAAGGTATATCATTATTTTATGAACCATTGTGAAAAAAATCTGATCAATTAAGCTATGCCACCATAAAAATTCTAAAATGGATCTCAATTTCAGAGATATACTTTATTTTTTGTGAAACTGTATCTTAGAATTTTTAGTTTCTCTGTACTATCAAGTCGGTTCTAGCTCATAGTGACACTGTAGAGGGTTTTCAAGAGCGGCTGGTTACAGTTGACTGTCAACCTTACAGTTAACAATGTCATATTAAATAATATTAAAATACATTTTCCATTACCTGATGCCTTCTAGTCAATTCTAACTCATAACAATGCCACATGAGTCAAAGGAGAACTGTGCTCCATAAAGTTTTCAATGATGAATTATCCAGAAGCAGATTACCAGGACTTCCTTTGGAGGTGTTTCTAGGTACACTGGAATCCCCAATTTTTCAGTAAACAGCCAAACATGTTAACTATTTGCACCACCAGAGGACGTCATAATAAATTTGTCAATGAAAAATATAGAAATCTATAAGTGATTAATGAGAAAATTAACAGTGAACATGAAAGTAGATATAAATAGCACAAATTCAAAATGTCAAAAAAAGAAAAACAAAACTCGAATGCAGCAAAACTACAAAATTTGAATGGAAGAATGTGGTCTTGGTACATCTCATGGCTTTAAAAGAACACCGAAAAAGGCAAAAACTAGAAAGTATATAACATTGTTGTTGTTACTGTTAGGGACCATTGAGTAAATTCAAACTCACAGTGATACTATGTACAACAGAATGAAATACTGCCCAGTCCTTTGCCATCCTCACAATTTTTGTTATTTTTGGGCTCATTGTTGCTGGCACTGTGTCAATCCATTTCATTAGGTGTCTTCCTTTTTTTTTTTCTTGACCTTACATTTTACCAAAAATGATGTCCTTCTCCAGGGTCCAGTCTCTACTGATATAACATGTCCAAATTATGAGAAATGAAGTCCTTCCATCCCAGCTTCTAAAGAGCATTCTGGCTGCACTTCTTCCAACACAGATATGTTTGTTCTTCTGGAAGGTCATGTACTTTCAATACTCTTCTTCAACATCATCATTCAGATTTATAAATTGTTCTACAGTCTTTCTTATTCATTTACAATTTTCACACACATATTGTTGTTATTTTTAAGTGCCATCGAGTCAATTCTGACTCATAGTGATCCTGTATAGGGTTTCCTAAGGAGTGGATGGTGGGTTTGAACCACTAATCTTGTGATTAGCAGTCCAATGATGATCCTACAATACCACACCAGGCAACTGGAAATACTATGGCTAGGATTGGGCACATCTTAGTTCTCAAACTGGTATCTTTATTCTTGAGCACATTAAAGAGGTTGCTGTGATTAAACAAATTGACTGAAGAATCAAGGAAAACATGATTGTAAAATGTTTATAGAAAATAATTTATAACAGGGGAGCTTAATCAACTAAAATTCCAATCTAGGTAAAATTCCTATTTATATTTATGAGATAAGTATATATTTACATTTAAAAAAAAAATCCCCAGGATTGAAACAATGGAAAAAAACAGAGCAGGTAAATAATAATACACCTATCCAAAACTTAGCTAAAACACATTGCATTGTTTATAAAATTGTGAGGTTTTAACATTTTTATTTGTTCTTCAACCTCAGTGATAGTCAAATTCATGGCTATAGAAATTGAAAAGTAACCCCAAAAAGTTACAAGTGATTTGTAGAAAGTCTCATATTGTCATTTCTTGCTTTAAAATTAATTATATATCTAGTATTATTCCACACTTTATAGAATTATTGGGAGAGAAATATTCATTTGAAATTGTGTGTGAATCTGCATCAGACTTATCTAATGGCTCCTCAATGGAAAAAAAAAAAAAAAAAGTAGATTTCTTGATTCATGTAGGACTATTGTGATTCAATAAATTACAAGATACCAGGTGATTACATTCTGTTATGGAAAAGATATGTCCCACCGCTCCTCTCTTAATTACTCTGTAAGGAAAGTATAAACCAATCTAATTGTCTACCAAAATTAAAACTATTATGTGCATAAGTTCTCAACATTCCCACCCTCTGTGTGAAAATTAACTTTAGGTTAATATTTAGTGGGAGTGACAGGAATGTGATAAACAAATGAAATGTATTATATGCATGTGTTAAGGAGCTCTGGTAGCATAGTGATTACGAACCTCAAGGTCAGCAGTTAGAAACTACCAGCTGTTCCGCGGGAGAAAGATGAGGCTTTGTGCTCCCGTAAAGATTTACAGCCTCGGAAACCCTGTGCAGGGTCGCTATGAGTCGGAACCAACTCCAAGGCACACAACAACAACAACAATATGCATGTCTTAGACTCATACTTGTTATGAAGAAAAGGCACGTTGCTGCACATTTTTAAATGCATGACCATGAACCTGGAAAGATTAGAGGATAGGCTATAGAATTATTTCTCCTTGTTGTTGCTGTTGTTAAGCGTCTGTGAGTCTTTTCCGATTCATAGTGACCCCGTATAGGGTTTCCAAGGAGCGGCTGGTGAGTTTGAACCACCAACCTTGCAGTTAAAACTGACCTTGCAGTCCAGCATATTAACCTTCAGCGTTATATGTGTTGAAATGGAGTCATATTTCCTGCTCTAAATTCCTTACCCAACAATACTAAGCACTAAGTGGATGCTTGTTTATACAGTCTTTATACTTTACACAGGAGAATCACTTCATCTACATGTTTAAATGGTTCATGTTTCAGTGCCGTCAGAAAAATAAAACCAAGTCACTATAACCCATCTAAAAGTTCTGTGCCAAGTTCCTCATAAACAAATGAAATAGAAATTTTCTTTAAAAGTTCTTACAAAAATACACAAAATTTTATTTTTAAGAAGAAATTATCGTACTGTTGCACTCACCTAAAGAAATTACTGTCGGAGGAATAGCTAAATTGACATATACAAATTCCTGCCCACCAAGGGAAAAGCAAATACATAAAAGTGTGAAAGTATTCAGAGGTCGTCTTAACAAATGGGGATGGTTTAAATACACAAAAATGTTTACACAATACTAACAATGATGTGTGTAGATTAGAGAACATAGAATGTGTCCTTTTGTTCAGTCAATTTACCATTTCACAATCAGAGTGTACCCATTTGCATCTATGTACTATTAATATTTTTTATTTATATACTTAATTGCTCTCTTTTTATGTGTTTATCTATCCTATCACACATAAATAATCCAAGAAGCTGGGTTATATGAAGAAAAACGTGGCGGCATCAGGATTGAAGGAAGACTCATTAACCTGCGATATGCAGATGATACAACCTTGCTTGCTGAAAGTGAAGAGGACTTAAAATACTTACTGATGAAGATCAAAGACCACACAGCCTTTAGTATGGGTTGCAGCTGAATGCAAAGAAAACAAAACTTCTCACCAATGAATCAATAAACAACATCTATATAAATGGAGAAAAGATTGAAGTTGTCAAAGACTTCAATTTTCTTGAATCAACCATCAATATTCATCAAAGCAGTAGTCAAGAAATCAAACAATGTATTGCAATAGGCAAATCTGCTGCACAAGACCTTTTCAAAGTGTTGAAGAGCAAAGATGTCAGCTTGAGGACTAAGGTGTGTCTAGCCCAAGCCATGGTGTTTTTAATAACCCCATATGTATGTGAAAGTTGGACAGTGAATAAGGAAGACTGTAGAAGAGCTGATGCATTTGAGTTATGGTGTTGTAGGAGAATATCAAAAGTACCATGAGCTGCCAAAAGAACAAACAGATCTGTGTTGGAGGAAGTACAGCCAGAGTGCTCCGTGGAGGCCAGGATAGCCAGATTTTGTTGCTCATACTTCGGACATCTTGTCACTGGAGAAGGATATCATGTTTGGTAAGGTGGTGGGTCAGAGATAAAGAGAAAGACCCCCAACAAGATGGATTGGCAAAGCGGCAGCATAAATGGGCTCAAGTGTGGCAACAAATGTGAGGTTAGCCCAGGACTAGGCAGTGTTTTGTTCTGTTGTGCCTAGGGTCACTATGAGTTGGTACCGACTCAATAGCACCTAAAAACAACAACATCACACATAAATAATTATTTTTCCAAGTGTAAAAACGTCTTAAGTTTAGTTCTGTTTGTGTTGCTGGTCAATCAACAGAGGCTGATTTTGATTGGTTACTTGTTCTACTCCCCATGTCTGAGGAAAACTAAGTTCCTATCCTAAGAACTGTGTAGATTTAGTCAAACATGTGTCTCCCAGTAACTCTTGAGAATAAAGCAGCTGGGAGGTGCTTCAAGTAAATCCAGTGACATGAAAGCATCTGTAGTTCATTTGGCACAGGTAAGTAACTATCACTTTAGCATTAACTAATGGAATTGGTTACATAATGCTTTATAATTCCAAGTGCAGTACTGTTTGCTTTTCAGAATTCTAAACTTCCAAGAGTTAAGACAGTGATGAAAAGCAATTGGTAACTTGGATGACTTCTTAGCTTTTTAGTCTGGAGTACAGTGTTTTGTGATGACAGTACATTAATAATAAAATTGTATTATCAAGATTGCCTTTACTAACTGTCAGACATGAGCTAGAGATGAGAGCCTGACCTACAGATTGAGTTAAATCTGAGTTCCTTTAAAATAGATGGGATTAGAAAGTTTTATAAGAGCAACATGTTGTTTATTTCACTTTCATAATACAGGCACACTTGCCTTGGCCTTGGATTTTATGAAAAGTAATAAAAAATTAGCAATTGCTACTAAACAAAATAAAATAAAACTTAAAGCAAAGGGCTGCTTTCTGAGTCAGGAAGTTCTTATTGTTATTGTTGTGTCTATTAAAATCTGAGACAAAGATATTGAGACCAGTATGAAGTGTTTTCTTTTACTCAGCCTGTTTTTACAGACCAGAATGGGATGGAGTTATAAAAGATGTGATTAAGCAATCCTAAAGATTTGCATTGCCAAAAACAAGTATTAGTTTTGATTATACCCAACCAACACACAGCTTTTTAGTTTCATTTGTCAAAAGGATATAAATATTCATTATGTCCAAGGTAGAAGAGTGTGGACAGGAACATGCATTATCCTATAAAAGTTCATGTAAAGTCAGTGTCTATAAAATCTTCTGAAGATATTTAGACGGGATGTTGTATCTTTTTGCATCTAATTCATGCCATGATCATCTAATCCTGGGGACTAAACATAGGCATGTATGCCACTGCCAAGGAATATGGAAGTTATTCCATAAATTCTTACTTATCAGCTATCTTTTTATCCAATTTTTTGCATTCACAACAATAGTAAAAAATCTACTATCCAACAATTTTGAGAATTAGTAATATGCATCTAGCAATAGCAAACACAGAGGTGTGAGATAAGTGTAACCTGGATATGATGTTTATGTCAACAAGGTTATGACCTAAGTGGTTTGGCAGTAATGATGAAATTTGCAGTTTTGTAATGATTTAATGTGGCAATAATGTAATGATATAATTTGGTAGTTGTTGAAAAAAATATTCCCAATAAATAAGTTCTTGGTTAAGCAAAATTCTGATCTCCTGTAGTGTTTCTATTACCAAGGCCGTATTTTCTAACTACTGATCATTATTCTTTGTTTCCAACTTTCACATTTCAATTACCAGTAATTATTAATGCCTCTTGACTGCACATTTGATCCATTTCAGACGGCAGAAGTTGGTAAAACAATTCTTTAATTTCTTCATCTTTGGCAATAGTGGTAGGTATGTAAATTTGAATAAAAGTCACATTAATTGGACTTCCCTGTAGGCATATGGATATTATCTCTGACTGTGCTATGTACTTCAGGACAGATCTTGGAATTTTCTTTTGAAGTAGATACCATTCCACTTCAATTTGTCATTCCTGGCATAGCACTTCATATGCTTGTCTGATTAAAAATAGCCAGTAATAGTCCATTTCAGCTCACTAATGACTAGAATATTAATCTCTAAGCATTGCATTTCATATTTCACAAATTCAAATTTTCCTAGATTCATATATTATACATTCTATATTCTGATTTTTAATGGATGGTTCCAGATGTTTTATCACATTTTGAGCCATTCCACATTAGCAAATGAAGATCCTGAAAATCTTTATTCTACCCATAACATTAAGGATGATTCTATTTTGAGAAAGATTCTCTTCTGTAGCTATATTTTGAGTGGGTTCCAACCCGAGGGGGTCAACTTTAGGCACTTCATCAGACAACATTCTGCTGCTAGCCATAAAGTTTCCACTTGCAATTTTTTTAAAGTGTAAGTAACCAGCACTTTCTTACTAAATGACACCTACACAAGTGGACCTCTCCAGAAAGAATATACAGAAATAAAACTGATTACATCTGTGGAAAGAGATGGAGAAGCTCAATATCATCAGTCAGATCAAAGCCAGGGATTAGCTGTGGAACAAACCATCAATTATTCCTATGCAAATTCAAGTTGAAAAACTGAATACAATTAAAACAAGTCCATGAATATATAGATCATCTCAAGAATAGATCTGACACCTTGAACACTAATGACCAGACTAGTTATGGGATGAAATAAAGGACATCATACATGAAGAAAGCAAAAGGTCATTAAAAAGACAGAAAATCAAAGGTCAAAATAAATTTCAGGGGGGACTCTGAAACTTACTTAAATATAGAGTACTTAAGATGAACAGAAGAAATAATGAAGGAAAATAGATGAATAGAAAGTTTCAAAGGACAGTGTGTTGTTGTTAGTTGCCTTCAAGTTGGCTCCACTCACAATGACTCTAGACACAACTGAGCAAAATGCTGCCCAGCCTGGCACGATTCTTGCAATTGTTGTTTTATTTGAACCCATTGTTTCTACCTCCGAGCCAATTCATCATGTTTTTCCTTGAACCTCCACTTTACCAAGCATGATGTCTTTCTCCAGGAACTGATACTTCCTGAGAACATGTCTAAATATTGAGAGATAAGCTCACCATTCTCACTTTTAAGGAGTTTCTGATTTATTTGTTATCCTGGAAGTCCATGTACTTTCAATATTCTTTGCCAAAACCATAACTAAAATGCATTGATTCTTCCATGGTCTCCCTTATTCATTGTCCAACATTTACATGTGTATGAGGCAACTGAAAATACCATGGTTTGGGTCAGGAGCACGTTAGTCCTCAGATTGATATCATTGCTTTTTAACATATTAAACAAGTCTTTTTTGCAGATTTGCCTAGTTTCTTGAAGGTTGCTTCCAAGAGTGTTTATTATTGTTGTTGTTAGGTGTCATTGAGTCGGTACCAACTCATAGTGACCTTATGCACAGCAGAACAAAACACTGTCTGATCCTGGGCCAACCTCACTACTGTTGCCACACTTGAGTCCATCGATGCTGCCACTTGGCCAATCCATCTCGTTGGGGGTCTTCCTCTTTTTCTCTGACCCTCCACCTTACCAAAAATGATTCCTTCTCCAGCGACTGTTCCCTCCTGACAATGTGTCTGAAGTATAAGAGACAAAGTTCGACCATCTTGGCCTCCAAGGAGCTCTCTGGCTGCACTTCTTCCAAAACAGATCTATTGGTTCTTTTGGCAGCCCACGGCACTTTCAATATTCTCCTCCAACACCAAAACTCAAAAGCATCAATTCTTCTACGGTCTTCCTTATTCACTGTCGAGCTTTCACGTGCATATGAGGTTATTGAAAATACCATGGCTTGGGTCAGGCACACCTTAGTCCTCAAGCTGACATTTTTGCTCTTCAACACTTTAAAAAGGTCTTGTGCAGCAGATTTGCCTAATGCAATATGTCGTTTGATTTCTTGACTGCTACTTCCGTGATTGTTGATAGTTGATCCAAGAATAAAGTCCTTGACAACTTCAATCTTTTCTCTGTTGATAAGAATGTTGTTTATTGGTCCAGTGGTGAGGATTTTTGTTTTCTTTGCATTGAGATGTAATCCATATCGATGGCTGTGGTCTTTGATCTTCATCAGTAAATGTTTTAAGTCCTCCTCACTTTCAGCAAGCAAGGTTGTATCATCTGCATATCGCAGGTTGTTAATGAGTCTTCCTCCAATCCTGATGCCACATTTTTCTTCATAGAACCTAGCTTCTCGCTTTATTTGCTCAGCATACAGGTTAAATAACTATGGTGAAAGAATACAACATTGTGGCACACCTTTCTTAATTTTAAACTATTGAGTGTTCCCTAAATGAAGTCTTTAATGGCATCAATCTTTTTTCTGTTTATCATGATGTTATTTAATGGTCCAGTTATGAAGATTTTTTATTTTCTTTGCATTGAGGTACAAGTCTTAGTGAAGGTATTTCAAGTCCTTTTAACTTCCAGCAAGCAAGATTGTGTTATCTTCATATTACAGATTGTAAATGAGTTTTCCTCCAACCGTGATGCTACGTTCTTCTTCATATAATCCAGCTTCTTGAATTATTTGATCAGTAAATAATATATATGGTGGAAGGATACAATCCTGGTGCATACCTTTCCTCATTTTAAGCAACTCAATATCTCCTTGTTCTGTTCTAACAGCTACCTCTTCGTCTATGAACACGTTCTTCAAGAGCACAATTCAGTGTTTGGAATACCTATTCTTCACAATGTTTTCCTTAGTTTGCTATGATCCAGATAGGCAAATGTCTTAGCATAGTCAATAAAGCATGAATAAACATCTTTCTGATGTTATTGTTAAGTGCCATTGAGTCTGTTCCGAATCATAGTGATACTGTATAGGGTTTCCAAGGAGCAGCTGGTGGATTTGAACAGCTGACCTTATGGTTCAAACTGACCTTGTGGTCCAGTACTTAACCTACAGCACCACAAAAGAACTCCCATCTTTCTGATATTTTCTGTGTGTAGCCAATATCCACCTGATATCAGCAATGATATCCTTCATTTCATGGCCTCTTGTGAATCCAGTTTGAATTTCTGGTAGTTCCCTTTTGATGCTGCAACTGTTTCTGAATTAAAATTTCACTTTCATGTGATATGAATGATATTGCTTTATGATTTCTATATTCTGTTTGGTCACCTTTTTTGCAGTGGGCACAAATATGGATTTCTTCTAATCAGTTGGCCATGCAGTTGTCTTTCAAATGCTTTGGCATAAACGAGTGCTGCAGAAGTTTGTTGAAACATTTCAATTTTGTGTTCCATCAGTTACTGGTGACTTATTTTTCACCAATGCTTTCAGTGCAGCTTGGACCTCTTCCCTCAGTATCATTGGTTCTTGATCATATGATACCTCTTGAAATGGCTGAACATCTGTCAATTATTTTTGGTACTGTAACTCTGTGTATTCCTTCAATCTTCTTTTGATGTTTCCTGAGTCATTCAGTATTTTGCCTGTTGTTGTTGTTGTTAGGTGTCATTGAGTCAGTACCTACTAATAGTGACCCTATGCACAGCAGAATGAAATACTGCCCGATCCTGGGCCAACCTCACTATTGTTGCCACGCTTGAGTCCATTGATGCTGTCGCCTGGTCAATCCATCTCACTGGGGATCTTCCCCTTTTTCTCTGACCCTTCACCCTACCAAACATGATATCCTTCTCCAGTGACTGGTCCTTCCTGACAATATGTCTGAAGTATGAGAGACGAAGTTTGGCCATCCTGGCCTCCAAGGAGCACTCTGGCTGCATTTCTTCCAACACAAATCTGTTTGTTCTTTTGGCAGCCCATGGCACTTTCAATATTCTCCTCCAACTTTGCCTGTAGAATCCTTCAATATTGTAAGCTTCAATTTCTTTTTAGTTCTTATAGCTTGAGAAATGCTACACATATTCTTCCTTTTTGGTTTTCTAATTCCAGGTCTTTGCACATTTCATTGTAATACTATACTTTTTCTTCTCAAGTTACTTTTTGAATTTTCTGCTCAGCTCTTTTATCATTTATTTTAGTTGCTTTAGCTTCTCTATGTTCAGGAGCAAGTTTAAGTCTCTTCTGACATCCATTTTGGTCTTTTATTTCTTGTTTTTTTTAAATGACCTTTTTCTTTCTTCATAGATGATGTTCTTGATGTCACACATCTCTGGAATTTGGTCATTAATGTCTAATGTACCAAGTCTGTTCATGAGATGCTCTCTAAATACAGGTGACATAAAATCAAACATTTTTAATTTCATGCATATGCTTTAATTTTCTTCATTTTCAGCCTGAGATTTTGAGTAATAGATTGTCTGTCCCAGAGTTGGACCCTGGACTTGTTTTCACTAATGATATTGAACTTCTCCATCATCTCATCCCACAAATGCAGTAAATTTGATTCCTGTGCATTCCATTTGATGAGGTCCATGTGTACAGTCACCATTCATATTGTTTAAAAAACATATTTATAATATGTTTGTAATGAATAAGTCATTGGTCTTGCAAAACTCTATCATGCAATCTTCAGCATCATGTCTATCAACAAGGTCATGCTTTCCAACTACAAATCTTTCCTCTTTGTTTCCAACTTTCATGTTCTAATCATCAGTAATTATCAATGCATCTTGATTGCATGTTTGAGCTATTTCAGACTGGAGAATTTGGTAGCATTCTTCAATTTCATCATCACTGGCTTTAGTGGTTGGTGCATACATTTTAATAATAGTAGTATTATCTAGTCTTTCTTGTAGGCTATCCATATGGACAGGATATTATCCTATCACAGATAATATTGTATATCAAAATACATCTCAAAATGCTGTTTATCATGATGAATGAGATGCCATTCTTCTTTAATTTGGCTTGCTTGACATAGTGTCATATGATTTCCTGATTCACAATGACATATAACTGTCCATTTCAGCTCACTGATAACTAGGATATTGATTTTTATGTGTTCCATTTAATTTTTTCTGGCTTCCAATTTTTTTAGATTCATTCTTTACACATTCTGATTATGAGGGATGTTTGTAGCTGTTCCTTCTCATTTTGAGTTGTGCCACATCAGCAAATGAATGTCTCAAAGTTCTGTTCCATCTATGTCACCATGATCAACTCTAACTTGAGGAGGCAGCTCTTTCCCATTATATTTTGAGTGACTTCCAACCTGAAGGACTCATCTTCTGGCACTATGTCTGACAATGTTCCACTGCTACTATTCATAAGGTCATAAGTGACTAGCCAATCAGAAGTGGTGGCCTCTCTTTTCCCCTAGTCTGTCTTAGTCTAAAAGCTGTGTGGAAACTTGTCCACCATAAGTGACCATGCAGATATTTAAAATAGCAGTGGAACAGCTTCCAGCATCACAGCAACACACAAACCACCACAGTACAACAAACTGACAGACAAATCTTGGAGGGCAGTCTGAGAAGAAAAATATAAGCAATAATAATTAGCTATGCAAAGATATGGAGTTAGAAAATCATAAAGGGAGAACACATGCCATTTCTTAAGATGAAATAATTGAAGAAAAATTCAAACATTGAGTTGCAATATTGAAAGATTTGGTGTTTAAAATACTGCATGGCACAAGAAGCATCAAAAGAATATGTATGGAATACATAAAGTCACTAAAAAAATAGAACTTGCTCTGAAAATGGAATGAGGGGAACCATTTATAACAGCCACCCAAAAGATGAAATACTTTGGAATAAATCCAACCTGAGAAACAAAAGACTTATACAAAGAAAACTATAAAACACTACCACAATAAACATAAAGAAACTTACAAAAATGGGAGAATATATCATGCTCATGAATAGGAAGACTTAGCATTGTGAAAATGTCAACACTACCCAAAGCAATCTATAGGTTTAACAGGACCCCAATCCAGATTCTAACATCATTCTTTGAGATAAACAACTGATCATTAACTTTACATGGAAAAGACAGAAATATCAGATAAGCAAAGTGCTGCTTAAGAAGAACAAAACTGGAGACCTCTCACTCCCTTATCTCAAAGTTTACTACACAACCACAGTGGTTAGAACAGCCTGGTATGGGTACAACAAAAAATACATAGGTCAAGGGAACAGAATTGAGAGACCAGAAGTAAATCCATCCTCCTATAGTCAGCTGATTTTGACAAAGGGCCAAAACACATGAAATGGGTAAAAGATAGTCTTTTCAACAAATAGTGCTGGCAAAACTGAAATCCATTTTCAGAAGAATGAAACAAAACCCATATCTCACACCATATACAAAAACAAACTCAATTTGGATTAAATACCTAAATGTGAAACCTAGAATTATAAAGATTATCAATGAAAAAATATGGATAGACCTAGAGGCTTTAATACATGGTATAGATACAGCACAAACAGTACTAAAACACACACAAACAGTAGAAGACAAAAAAGATGACTGGATACTAAAAATTAAAAACAATGCGTGCCAAAGGAATTTGCCAAAGGAATAAAAAGGCAATCCATAAACTAGGAAAAATATATTTTGCAACAACATATCAGACAAGGGACTAAACTCTAAAATTTATAGAAAACGACAACACCTCTACAAGAAAAGGACAAACAACTCAATTAAAAAATGGGCACAGAACATGAACAGACACCACCATGGAAGGCATTCAATCAGTCAATAAACATATGATGAAATGTTCACAGTCATTATCCATTGTTGTTGTTGTTGTCAAGTGCCATCAAATCGATTCTGACTCATAGAGACTCTGTATAGGGTTTCCAAGGAGCAGTTTGTGGTTTTGAACTGCCAACCTTTTGGTTCTTAGTCCAGTGAGGATCCACAGTATAAGACCAGAAGTCATTTGCCATTGTTATTGTTGTTGTGAAGTACCATCGAGTTGGTTCTGACCCATAACAACCCTATATAGGGTTTCCAAGGATAGAGAGGTGTAAATCAGAACAACAATGAGATATCATTTCATACCAGCATTAATAGTAAAGTTAAAAAAAACAAAAACAAACAAACAAACAAAAAAAAACCAAGCAAGAGTGTAGAAAGACTGGGATTCCCTTACATTGCTGGTGGGACTTTTAAAATGGTTCAACCACTGTGAAGAACAGTGTGGCACTTCCTCAGAAAGTTGGAAATAGAAATGACTTATGAGCCAACAATCCCTCTATTTGGTATATTGTTGCTGTTGTTGTTAAGTGCCGTAGAGTCAGTTCCAACCTATAGCAACCCTTTCTAGGGTTTCCAAGGAGCAGCTGGTGAGCTTGAACCACTGACTTTGCAGTTCAAACCGACTTTGCAGTCTCGTGCATTAATCCCTAGCTTCATACCAGGACTCCATACCAGGACTTCGTACATATTTGCAAGAAATAAGAGTCAAGACCTGAGTAGATATATGCACACTGATGTTTATCACAGCATTATTCATAATCACAAAAGGATGGAGATGGCCTAAATGCACATCAATGAATGAATGGAGATAAACAAACTGGTACATACACACAGTGGAATATTATGGAATCTTGAAGAATAATGATCAATCTGAGAAACACTGCATACCATGGATGAACCTGGAGGACATTATGCTGAGTGAAATTATTCGATCACAATATGATAAATATTGCATGAAACCACTATTGTAAGAACTTGAGAAAAGGTTTTCATACGAAAAGAAAATTGTTGATGTTCAATCATTTTAGTATGAATTACACTTTATCACAAAGAAAACAAAAATCATCACAACTGATTTAATAAGCAACATAAACAGAAAATATAAGTTGTTAACAATTTAGTTTTCTTTGATTCACAATTAACACCCATAGTAACAGCAGGCAATAAATGAAATAGCATAAGACATTGGGCAAATGTGCTGCAAAAGTATTAAAATGAAAAGGTAACACATTATCAATTACCTTAACTCATATACATGGGAAAGTTGAAAAAACCAAAGAGTAATTGATGCATTTAATCATGGAGATAGTAAAAATATTGAAGATGCAAACAAATCAATCTTATAAGAAATACAGCCAGAATACATTTTTAGAAGTGAGAATGGTGAGACTTAGTATCTGGTACTTTGTACATATTATCAGGAGGGATCAGTCCCTAGAGAAGGCCATCATCT
>NW_006409212.1:66908-72609 GCF_000296735.1 Chrysochloris asiatica | reverse complement strand
ATAGGGTCGCTATGTGTCGGAACTGACTCAACAGCACTTAACAGTAACAACAATTTTCACATAAGGACCTTCTCTTGGAACAAAATCATGTCAATATGTGAGGAATGGGTATACTCAGTTTTTTTTCAAGCATCTCTTCAGGCAGCCAAATATGATCAACCAGAGTTCAATACACATTCCTGGTCTATTTTATTAAATTTGATGTTGGATTTGGATGATCCAGTAACAATCTAACATAAAAATACTCATTTTTTAAAATAAAATTATTTATGAAGTTACATCCAGGACACAACGTGGTATACGATATGGTTGATACTCAGGCAGAACAGTTAATCTAGAAGGAGAGACAAGACATTGACATACTCTGAGATGCTAAGTGCCAATTAGGTAGGGATGACTAAGAGACCCATATAGAAATCTAGATGAAGAGAAAGGTCCAGAAGATGTGGCATGTTTATGGAGGCAAAATGCATAGTCAAGGAGACTGGATACAGTAGGGAAGAAGAAAGAAGAAAGAAGGGAATATAGAAGACAGAAGACAATAGCCAGAGTGTATGAAGTCAAATACATGCTAGTAAAAACTCCAGGGTTACTTGGTCTTGAAGAGCAGATTCTTGTTTCCTTCTCCTTTGTATGTTTTCTACTTGATGAAGGTGCTTCCAGTAATTCTATGGCCATAAAGATGGATTCTGATGTTAGATCCACAGGTGTTTCAATGATTCTATAACACCTAAAAGGAGCTCTGTAGTGTAGTGGTTACAAGGCGGGCTGCTAATCTCATGGTCAGCAGTTCAAAACTACCAGCGGATCCATGGGAGAAAGATGAGGCTTTCTATTCCCGTGAAGCTTTATAACCTTGGAAACCCTATACAGGGTCGCTACGAGTAGGAACCCACTCCACGGCACATAACCACCACTACCACCACCATAACACCTAATAGTATAAGGCTAGTAATATTTCCAGAGTTCTGTTTTTCATAGAGAACAAACAGTGAAATCACATTCACTCTTGAACGGTAAGTTTTATAATATTGAAGACTTCTTAGCATATTCATAATTACTGATTTAGATACCAGACATAAAAATGTACCTTTGTAAAATGTACTATGTAATTGAATATTTAATGCTTAGCTTTTCTGTGTATTTTTACAACTCACACCAACTGTACAAATTACTATGTATTACTATACAAGAAGAAACTTCAGTACTGTATGAGAATAGTGTTTCTCCAATTTGTAGGAAATTACTTTTTCCAAGGGATTCTTTGAGAATCATTCTTCTCCCCACCACGCTTAAGACATTTTGTTTGTTATAGAAACCCCATTTAATAGTGTGGCATATTCAGCTTTATTTCAGTTCTGGAGACTACATTTACTGAAAGTAACTATGTTTTATTAATTCCAATGAACTAAAATTGCTAATATTATATTTATAAAATTAATTCTGTGGTTGTGCCAAAGTCAATTTTGCATTTTCTGAATACGAATTTTCATAATTCATGTTTAGTAATTGAAATTTTCAGCTGAAATGCACAATGTCAAATTATGTGTAATTGGGTATAATCTTCAGATGTGTTTATTTGTATTATTCTTTGCTTGGGATAGATATTTTTTCACAATATAACTAAGTTTTCCCTTAAAGTTTTAAAATAGCAGAAAACTTAAAATACTGGGTGAACTGAAAGAACACATTTCCTACTGGGAACTCAGAGCTTAAATACTGTTACCAGGATTGCAGATGGTCACTCTAAGTGACAGAGTTGATCAAGTTACTGATTATTCCATAGACAGATGGCAAAGGAGCCTGGTAGAGGCTCAATTTTCAAGTCATAGGTGCTTGTGTGTGTGTTCATATGTGTGAATATATGCATGTGTATGTTTGCAGCTTTTAACTATTAAAGAACAAAGATCTTTTACTCTGAAAAAGAAAAACAACTGTGTATGCTACCTAGGCTATGTATGGCAGTATAAAATTAAAGATGAATCCTCAAGTTTTTCAGATATGCATGGAAAAAAAATACTTTACATAATCAAAACAATGTAAGGCTATTGCTCTTACCTAAATTGTGGTTTAAATTTCCCTATTAAACCCAGAAATAACACAATGGTCAGCACCCAACATAACTGGAGGTTGATTGGATTAGTATAAAAGTTTGAAATGTAATATTACTTTGTACTCGTGAAAGTTAGAGAAATGTATCCATGGTCAGTGAATGATAGTTTAGAATTTAAAATGATATTAATCATATCTTCATTTTTAACAACATAAAATATTCCTTCTTACAACCTCTCTCTTTGACTTTTTAAAAATAAAACACTTATTCAACCTGAGCGTGCCTCTTTTAAGAAAGAAATGAAACACTTTTCAGAAGTCCAGTTGTACAGTAGCACTGGAATTAAAATAAAAACAAAAAGAAAACGAACCTAATGCCATCAAGACAATTCCAACTCATAGTGACCCCATGTGTTTCCAAGGGGAACTGCACTCCATAGGACTTTTACCTTGCTGATGGTAGGTGGATTTGAACCACCTTTTGGTTAATAGCCTCACACTGTTTGTGCCACTCAGGGAATATATAATTTGCCATATCTGAGAAAGGCATAATTGCTCACTATAAGACCTATTGAAGCTTCCTGAAAAATCCATATAAAAACGACTAATTGATCAGAGATGAGGACGTTTTTCCCTTTGTTTCTTCTGACCTAAGACGGTGAAAAGGAAGCAAATTTTCATCTAATTTCTGGTGGAATCTATCCCAGGGAACAAGGTGTTTTGAAAAGAGAATGAGTTGGAGCTTTCCTGGAGGTTACATGCAGATAACCATCTATCTCCTTGGGAGGTGGAAGAACGCCATGAATTTGGCAGAGATTGTTCAATCCAAGAACAACTGGCAGAGTAGCAATTGATGGAACAGAAGTGCATCTGGTGCATTATTAGGTATCAGGATGATGAGCAAAGGTCATAATTAAGCTTGTACTTAACAGCTCACTGTCTTGAGTAATAATGATGATGCCTTTATACTAGCGTCCTTCTATATTTTCTCTCATTGCCTTCACAAGAAATTTAACAATGTCAGAGTTGTTATCATGGAAATATATCAGTTCTTTCCTTAATTAAAACCTTCCCTCCAGAATTCACATTAAAAATTTTATGTTTACTGTCTTTGAAAATTACTTCAGTTGCTCTTTGGAGAAAATCACTATATAAATCCCCAAACACAAATAAATAAAACAGCCCAATTACATGTTGTAAGGCAGTTACTTCATTTCTACATGTCTACTCATAAGAACAATAGTTCTGGTGTGGTGCTTTGGGTTAACATTCTAGACTGCAAAGTCTGTTTGAACCACAAAGTCAGAAGTTCAAGCTACTTAGCTGCTCCTTGGAAACCCTATACATGTTTGCTATGGGTTGGAACTGACTCAATGGCATTTAACAACAACAACTCATAAGGACAAAGTCCTGGTATGGCACTGTGGATAAATGCACTGGACTGCAAGGTTGGCAGTTTAAGCTCACCAGCTGATCCTTGGAAATCCTATACAGAGTCGCTATTATATGGAACTGACTCTATGGCAACAACACTCACAAGGACAAGAAATTTCTTAAGGAAACCTCCTATGCATATTATATTTTCAAGGAGAGAAATACTAAAATACTAAAATACTAAAATTATACAATAGAATGACCTGCTGCCACCAAGTCAATTCTGACTCATAGGGGCCCTACATAGGGTTTTCAAAACTATAACCTTTACGAGAGCAGATATATTTCCTTTGCACATTGAGCAGTTAGTGGGTTTGAACCACCAACCTTAAGGTTATCAGTTCAATGCATATACAACAGTACCACCAGGGCTCATTAAAATCAACATTCAAAACCCAAACATACTGCTATCTCATTGTTTCTGACTCATAGTGACCATGTATATGATTTCCAAAACTATAATTATTTATGGAAGCAGAAAACCTCACCTTTCTCTCATGGTAGTTTTGAATTTTCCAACTTGCACTTAACACCTGTCCAGTGCTTATCTTACAAAGCCACCAGGGCTCCTAAAATAAAAAATGCATCATCAAAATATTCCTGCATAAGGACTGGGTTTCATATTGGAGGTGAAAGAAGGGAAAGGAAGATATTAACAAATAAATATAAATGTTATATGTTTTTAGGTCATAAAACTATAGTATCCTAATTTGTGGAAAAAGTTAAGAAATTAATCAAAGTTAAATAAAGAAGAATTAGAATTACATTTTCAAGTCAAATAAAACGTATGAAGGGACTTCAAAAAGTTTGTGGATGATGGTGGACAAGGCATACATGCTACACAGACCCACTACAACAAACACAGAAGAGACCAAATGAAACAGATACAAATGATCCTGGAACCCTAAGCTCCAAAGGAGAGGATATACAAGTTGGTAGACAGTCTGACAACACGAATGCACTCCAATGGCTAGTTACCAAAAGTGTGGAATCTTCCTTTTCCTCCAACTTCCTTCTGGTGACCAGAAGCATGGCCAGCCCCCACCCTCACCTACCCATCAACCCATGACAGCCTCCACCCTGTATAGCTCCTGCTTTGCCTAATCCATGCCCTCATGGTTCAGGAACTGGGTCATCTCCCTCAATTCTGGAGCCTGAACATTTCCTCTTCAGATCAACAGAACTCATAGTACCATGTTCTGATCACCCCTGGGAAGCCAAGAACTCCTTCCAAAACCATGACCACCAGTGGGCAGCTGAGGACCTGAAAAGTTCCTTCTGGGAACAAGCACCCTGACCTCAACCACCTTCTGAGCCTGCAAGAACTACTTTTGGATCAGGTGCCCTGATCCCAGACTACATTTAGGCCTACAGGAAATCCATCTAGGATCTTGTGTCCCCTCTTTTGCTCTTCTCCACCACCATGTGAACTCCTTAGCTGGCAGAGGGTGCCAACCTATACCAAGTACCCTAACCCTCATAGTTTTCTTCTCTCTGGGCCTCCTTGATCCACTTTTCTCCTTTGTTTTTTCTTTCCCTTCTGTGTGTGTGTGTGTGTGTGTGTGTTTTTTTATCCTCTATTTCTCTATTTTTATTTTTTTCTATTGTCTTTTTTTGCTTTCCTTCTTTATGTTTTTTAAATTTTTCTCAGGCTTTTTGTTGTTGTTGTTGTTACTCTTTTATATTCCCTTGTACCAAGTTTTATTTATTGCATTTTTTCTCTATCCTTGTTTTTATTTTTCTTTCCTCTTTTGTTTTCAGTTATTAAATTGTTTTTTCTTGCTGTTGTTTGCCTGCATCTCCCTCTGGAGACAGGTAGTATGTGCCTAAGTAGATGCTAACATACAATCATTAATTAAATACAACAATACCACAATGTCTCAGAGAACACAAAGAAATAAGACACAGTGTTTCAAACAAGTGATCAAAATACAGAGCTATAAAGTTTTTTCTGAGAAAGAAATGGTGTTGGAACTACATGATAAGGAATTCGAAAGAATGGTATTTAGGTACCTTCAATAGATTGAGAGAAATATCAAGAAAGCTACTAACAAAATCAGGGAAAACACAGATAAAACTTTACAATAATTCAGGAAAACACTACAAGAACAAAATGATAAAATAAATGAAAAATTAGAACCCATACAGAAAATTGTAAAAAGGAATTAAGAAGATCAATACTAAGATTTCTGAAGTAAATAATTCACTGAAAAGG
>NW_006409212.1:62752-65098 GCF_000296735.1 Chrysochloris asiatica | reverse complement strand
CAACTTGCAGTTAAACAGCCTTGTGGCCCAGTATTCCGTGTTGTTGTTGTTGGAGCTCCTCACTACATGTCTCGCTGCTCGAAGTTCTCGCTGCTCGAAGTTCTTTATAAGACTTTATAGCCTCAAAAACCTTTTTTTTAGGTCACTATGAGTTAGAATCCACTCCACAGCTCACAACCACCACCACCACTGGCATACTTATGTAGTCTTGTATTCCTCCTAGACTTGATCAAAGCTTCTCTGTGTATCTCATCAAATTACATATCACTAGCTCAAGAACTTTGCTCCTACTATAATTCTCTTTGATGCACCATCATATTCTCCTATTATATAATTTATCTCAACATACAATTATACTGACTGTCTCCCATATTTAAAGAGCCCTGATGGTTCAGTGGATTAAACTGTTAACCTAACGGTTGATGGTTCAAACCCACCAGTTGCTTCAGGAGAGAAAGATGATACTGTCTGCTTCTATAAAGACTTACAGTCATTGAAACCTATAGAGTAATTCTACTCTGTCTGTAGTGTTGCTATGAGTTGAAATTGACTTGATGGCAGCAGTGGTTTTGATTTCACATTTTAAATAAACTTTTCTAAATCCTATATCTTTTAGTTGCCACTGAAATTGTCTGTAAAAGTTCTCTGTACTTTCTTTCTTCACTTTTCAATTCCGTATTCTTCTGATCCAGCTTCTACCTCACCACTGAATTCAATTTTGTCAATTTTCTTGTCAATTATAGTCAATTATCAGTCCTCATCTGGATTGCATACTCATGAACTTTTACCACATGTAACCACTTTTTTCTTTCTTGAGTCACTTTCTTCACTTGACATCTAGGACAACATGAGTATTTTGTTGTCCTTTAAGCCCCACTCATTCAAATATATGGAATGTTTCAAGATGCTGTCCTTAGCCATCTGCTCTTCTTTACTTACGCCCTTCCTCAATGGCCCTAACGTTTGTCTCCCAAATATATTAGCTTTCACATATAAACTTCAACAAATTTAAGTGACTTTGGAGGATTAGAGCAGAGAGTCAAGCATCCAGCTGATATGAAGTGAGGGTAGAGGCACAAGAACACCCATACTTGCAGATAGTATCCATTTGACCTAGCTTCAATGGCTGGATGATCAGAACTCAACTAGAGGAAGAAAAAACAGGAAGAAAAAAAAAAGAATTTACCACAATTTGATAAAATTGACCTATACTTATGGATGTAGTAGCTCAAAAGTGGGAACGAATCTTTACAGCGAGGATCATCCCCACCCCTCGATACACAAGGTTGACAGGGATAGGCAACTTAGACATTGGCTACCCAAAATTGGTGGCTACAAAGGAAAGTAGTGACTGGCTTACAAGCTTTCAAGAGGGAGCCTAGTTTCTGAGGGTGTGGGAAGATAGATTCTCCACTGAGTGGTTTCCAACCTGTCTGGATGCGGCTGGTAAAAGGAGATAGTTATAAGACTCTTGTGGTTCAATAGTGAATTATTGCTATCAGTACTGACTGTGAGTGTTGCAAATGTAAAGGTAGACATTTTATAACAAAAGGAGGGGAATGGTTGATTTTTCAGTCCAGGAGCGGAGGACTCATGGACCATCAAAGAAGAAGAATGGAGTGCGGGACACTGTCCAGGGAGGCAGTGGCCCCAGAGATGGAGGCAGAGATGATGACGTGGAGAGATGGGGTGGCCGGGGACTCTAGACTCAGGGAGGGAGAGGACTGTGCTGGAAGCCAGGGGGCAGGCTTGCAGGGTGTACCCTTTGGTTGTTTGAATAGGTATATATTCCTGAGTGCTTGTAATCATTGCAAAGAAATGAAATACGATATAATGAATGTAAAGCTGATGTTCTCTTATGTAAACTACCACTAAATTCACAATGTTGTTGTTGTTGTTAAGTACCGTGGAATCGGTTATGACTCAGTGACCCTGCACAAGGTTTCTGAGGCTGTAAATCTTTACGGGAGCAGAAAGCCTCATCTTTCTCCTGTGGAACAGCTGGTAGTTTCAAACTGCCCACCTTGAGGTTAGCAGCCCAATTTGTAACCACTTCGCTACCAGAGCTCCTTTAAGACCTTAAAAAAATTCTTTTAAGTGACTTAACATCTCCATTTAATTATCCAATGAACACTTGAAAATTAATAAGACCAACATAAAGCTTTTGATTTTTCCTGCTTTCCACACAAATATCTGTCTCAAGTTGCTCAGGTTAAACTCTTTAGAGTTACCAAAGCTACAAATAATACTTAATAAGATTGTTCAAAAAAGATACCCATCAATTGTTAAAAGATGGTGTTATAGGTTTGTTTTATTTGTCTACAATAATTTTTACTTGATGTTGTT
>NW_006409212.1:61372-62101 GCF_000296735.1 Chrysochloris asiatica | reverse complement strand
TTTGGTAATTGTCTGTATTAGCACAACACATCCCATTATGAGTTATTCTATCCTGGCTATTGCTCTCAATCTTAGCCTAGTTGATTGCTGGTTGATACCAATTCACTGCCTCTTCATGGTTGACAACAGTCTGCCTAATTGATTTTCTCTTTCATCCCTGATCTCCTTGTATCCTGCCTATTCTACATTCCTGTTCCTTGCCCACCAAAATATTCTCTCTAAACTTTGAGCTTTATATTTTAAAGTTCCTTGCCAAACAGTTTTCCTAGTCTTATAAACTTTCTGAAATAAAGTCCAAGTGCCACAAAAGACCATTCATTTCCCAACGTTCTTTTTGACTGGCACAAATTCAATGTTGGTTAGCTCTGCCATTTTCCCTATTTCACATTTGTATCAACTAGCTCTGCCAGACTGGAGAAAAGTACAAAATCACAATTACAAGACAACAGCATTAAATTCATGACAGCAACTTCAACAGAACACCCAGTAAGACCCAGCAGTTCAGTAATATTTCCTTTGTCAATTCTTCCTCTATTTCCAAAAGATCACTTTATCTCTCTTCTCTCAAGACTATCTTCTTCATGACCTTACTTCTTACTTCATTAAGAAAAGAGAAGAAAACGTAAGAGAACAACTTAATCTTTCCACCACCACATTTACCAACTTACTTGCACTTATATTTATATATAGGAACTTTGGTAGTGCAGTGGGTTATGAATTAGACTGCTA
>NW_006409212.1:37882-53532 GCF_000296735.1 Chrysochloris asiatica | reverse complement strand
GGAGTGGGTTATGAGTTTGGCTGCTAACCAAAATATCATGAGTTTGAATCTATCAGATGCTCTGTGGGAAAAAGATGAGGCTTTCTGCTTCTGTAAAGATTTACAGCCTCGAAAACCCTATACAAGGTCACTATGAATTGGAACTGACTCTATGGCACACAATCACTACCACCACAACCATCAGGCTATATGGAGCTCTCGTGTGGACCTGGACAGTAAAATCGAAATTTGAATTGCAAGGTTAGTGGGTCAAACCCACCAACCATTCCTTGGAAACTATAATAGCGTTACTGTGAGTTGAAACTCACTCGAAGGCACATGACAACAACAGTTTAAACCCAGCAGCTGCTCCTCAGGCAAAAAATGAGACTCTGATCCCATAAAGATTTATAGCCTTGGAAATGCTACAGAGAGGGTTGCTATGAGCCAGAATTATCTCGATAGTGATGAGTTTGAGTCAGTATCTGTTGTATATAGTATAAAATAAAGTTATTTCTGTTTTGAAAAAGGAAGCCTGGTGTGGTGTTGTGGGTTAATGATTGGGACTGCAAAGGAGATTTTAACAGCAAGGTCGATGGTGCAAGCTCACCAGTTGCCCCTCAGAAATCATAAACAGTGGTGCTGTGGGTTGGAACTGACTCAACAACACTTAATAACAACAACAATTTTGAAAAAGTATTCAATTATCCAAAAATGTTTACAGAACATTTATCACAGATATATTTATTTATTAAATAAATCTTAGTAAGAAAATAAGGGACAAATACACTGAAAGTCTTGCTTTACTTCCTTTTCTATTTATTTCTGATTAAGTTTATGGCATTCTTGTAACTTTTTCCACTACCAACATATTTTTATAAATCTTAAATGAATCTGAACACATTTGAGTTCTTATGAAGATAAATTTGATAGGTTAGAGATCTCTTTGGGATTATTTATCCCTTTAATTCCAATAAGTTAAATAAGTTATGTGATTCTTGTTCACTAGAAACTGACAGTACATTCATCATCTAAAGGACTTTATATAATTATAGAAAATGTTGATAGGAAACATGAGCCAAAAAAGGTATTTAGCTTAGCAAGTATCTGAGTTAATGTCTTTAATTTTAGCTGTAATAATAATAATGAACTAACAACTAGTTCATCACTAAGAAATTAGTTATTAAATAAGAGTTGCATTTTGCATTCAAATGACATTTATTCTACTAAAGACAAATATAGGAAAGACTTATCACTGTAAGCTCATTTCAACTCTATATTGAGAAACTCCTTTTCATTTTCTTTTTAAAATTTGTGAGGGTGAATGAACAACCACAACACTCACCTGTGTGCCCATAGACATACTGTTATAGTTCTCTCTTCATTCTAATATTTCAGTCACCATTTCTGTATGCCAGATATCCTAGCATCTGCTCACCAGCACAGCCATAGTTCCTGAATTTCAGTGCTTCATGAGTGAATATATAAAGTACCATATACTTTATTGGAATAGTTTGGATTATAAAAACAATGATATTAATAATTATACCAAAACCACAATTGTATGTGTCAGTTTTACACAAGGACTATCCAAGATATCCAGCATATTTTATAATCTGCTTTTATCTGTCTGTTTGATAGTTCCATATGGATACCCCATAGGAATTATAAGCTTAATACCTCCAATGAGTTGATTTTATTCCTCATAGTCAATCTGAAATTTACTAACCTATTTCTATGTCCTTATATCACACACTCATTAAATTGCCAATTCTGCCTGTTATCACTATTGCTTCTTTAACCTATCTCTCTTTTTCTAATTGCACCGTGGCTCCTTTGTTGTTGTTGCTGTTGTTAGGTGCCATTGAGCAGGTACCAAGTCATAGCAACCCCTATATACAACAAAATGAAATACTTCCCGGTCCTGGGCCAACCTCACAATTGTTGCCACACTTGAACCCATTGTTGCTGCCACTTTGCCAATCCATCTTGCTGGAGGTCTTCCTCTTTTTCTTTGACCCTCCACCTTACAAAGCATGATATCCTTCTCTAGCAAGTGGTCCCTCCTGACAATATGTACAAAGTATGAGAGATGAAGTTTGGCCATCTTGGCCTCCAAGGAGCACTCTGGCTGCTTTTCTTCCAACACAGATCTGTTTGTTCTTTTGGCAGCATTTTCAATATTCTTCTCCAACACCATAGATCAAAAGCATCAATTCTTCTACATCTTCCTTATTCACTGTCCAGCTTTCGCATGCATATGAGGTTATTGAAAATACCATGGCTTGGGTCAGGCGCACCTTAGTTCTCAAGCTGACATCTAGTAAGAAGGAGTGATGAATGATTTCTAAATATTTAGTCACTGAAAACCTTAGGAATAGCTCCTCCTTTAGTTTACCTTTAATCAATTCCTAGCTGAAGTGGTAGTATCTTCATAACTGGTCTTCTGTCTTTATTCTTGACTTCGCCAGGTCATCCTTATACTGCCTCCATCCTCATACTGCCTTCTGACTGATTTTTGTCCTTTCACTGATAAAAACCTAATGATCCGTATTAGTCTCAATGATGCTGAGATGGGAAGAACTAGATGGTGCACAGCTATCACTCTCAACTTCTCTGAAAGGGATATCTAAGACAATCATGGAAAGAGCGGGATAAAAATGTGGAACAAAATTCAAAATCATAAAAGACACCAGACTTGCTGATTGGCTAAAGGCTAGTGGAACCCCTGGGACCGTGGTCCTTAGTCACCTTCAGATTTAGAAATGAAATCACCCCAGTGGCTCAATTTTCAGCCAAGAAATTGTTCTTATTGTTGTTGTTCAGTGCCGTGGAGTCAGGTTCAGACACACAGCGATCCTGTATAAGGTTTCCAATGAGTGGCTGGTGGGTTTGAACCACCAACCATGCAGTTAACAATCCAGTGTTTATCCTACAATGACCTTAAGCAAAACAGAAGAAAACATTGCTCCAACCTGTGCCGTTCTCACTAATTTTGTTAAGTTTGAGCCCATTGTTGCTGCCACTGTGTCAATCCATTTTGTTGGCGCTCTGCCTCTTTTTCACTGATGTTTCACTTTTCTATCATGATGTTCCTCTCCAGAGACTAGTTCCTCTTCACAACATGTCCATACTACTAGAGACAAAGACTTGCCATCCTTGCTTTTAAGGAACATTCTGACTGTACTTCTTCTAACACAGATTTTTTGTTCTGGCAATCTATAGTGCTTTCAATATTCTTGTCCAGTACCACAGTTCAAATGCATCAGTTCTTCTATGGTCTTCCTTATTCATTGTCCAGTTTTCACATGCATATGAAGCAGTTAAAAATATCATGGTTTAGATCAGGTGCATATTAATCCTCAAACTGACATCTTTGCTGTTGAACACTTTAAAAAGGTCACTTGCAACAGATTACCTAATGAAATGTGTCATTTGATTTCTGGGCTGCTGCTTCCATGAGTATTGGTTGTGGATGCAAGCAAAATGAAATCTTTAACCACTTCCATCTTTTCTCCCTTTATCATAATGTTATTTATTGGTACAGTGGTGAGGATTTTCATTTTCTTTACATTGAAGTACATCCATACTGAAGACTGTAGTCTTTTTATTGTTGTTAGGTGGTATCATGTTGATTTTGACTCATAGCAACTACACATGACAAAGAAAAACTTTGGAAAATCCTAGGATTTTCTTGACTATAGTTTTAGCACAAGCACATAGCCAGGCATTTCTCCTGTGGAGCTGCTATTGTGTAGTATTATTGTGTGTTGTCAAATCAGTTCTTACTCAGAGTGTCCTTGTATAGGATTTCCAAGAGCGGCAGGTGGGTTTGAACTTCCAACCTTGTAGTTAGCAGTTCAGTCCTTATCCCATGGCACCACACCAAGGCTAGGTGAGTTAAAACCAGACCTTACTATTGGCAGTCAAGTGCTTAGCTGTTGTGCTACCAGGGCTCCCTAAAATGTATATAACAAGCTACAGAGAATCTTGGTTTAGTGTTGTAAGATCAGCACAGACTGTGAACTGCAAGGTCAAGGTCAACAGTTCAAAGACCTCAGTTGCTCTTCAGAAACCCTATACAGGGTTTCTATGAGTCAGAACCAACTCAAAAGCACTTAATAATATCAGCATTATCAAAAGTTCTTATTTAAGTTTATAAGATAAGAGAAATAGCCTTTATTTTTTTAACCCTGATTTTGCAATTTAAGTACTTGAAATACTTTACAGTAAATTGTATTTATTATTGCGTCTCACCATTAGTCTCTCAGTTTATCATACTGTGGTGGCTTGTGGGTAGCTGTGATGCTGGAAGCTAACCCATCAATACTTTAAGTACCAGCAGGGCCACCATAGTAGACAGGTTTCAGCAGAACTTCCAGACTAAACAGACTAGGAAGGACAGGCAGACTACTTCTGAATGTTTAACCAATGAAAATGTTATGGATAGCAGTGGAAGATAGTCAGATATAGTGCCAGAAGATGAAAATATTATGATAAGCAATGTAATATTGTCATATATCATTCTGGAAGATGATCCTCTCAATCACTCAAAATACGAATGGGGAAGAGATCCCTCCTCAAAGTAGAATGACTATGAAGACACAAATGGAGTAAAGCTTTGGGGACCTTCACTTGCTGATGGGGCAAAACTGACATTGAGGATAAGTAGCTGCAAGCATCCATTAATAAACAGAACAGGCAAATTATGAAGTATGAATCTAGGAAAATTGGAAGTTATCAAAAATAAAGTGGAATGCATAAAGATCATTATCCTAGATATCAGTGAGCTAAAATGGACTGGTATCAGTGATTTTGAATTATACCATTATATGGTTTTCTATCTGGAATCGACAAATTCAAGAGGAATGACATAGATTCATCATTAAAAAGAACACTTCAAGATCTGTCTTGAAGTACAGTGCTGTCTGTGATAGAAAAATATCCATATGCTTACAAGGAAGACTAGATAATATCACTATTATTCAAATTTACACATCAACCTCTGAAGTCAGTCATGATGACACTGAAGAATTCAATCAAATTCTTCTGTCTTAAATTGATCAAATATGTAACCAAGATATATTGATAATTACTAGAGATTGGAATGTGAAAGTTGGAAACAAAGAGGAAGGATCAGTAGTTGGAAAATATAGCCTTGGTGATAGAAATGATGCTGGAGATCAGATGATAAAATTTTGCAAGACCAATGACTTCTAATTGCAAATATCTTTTTAATAAACATAAAAGATAATTATACACATGAATCTCACCAGATGGAATACACAAAAGTCAAATTGACTACATCTGTAGGAAGAGATGGTGTAAAAGCTCCATATCATCAGCCAAAATAAGACCAGGGATAGACTGTAGAACAGACCATCATATTCATCATATGCAAGTTTAGGCTGAAGCTGAAAAAAATTAAAACAAGTTCATGAGAGCCAAAATATGACCTTGACTATATCTCATTTGAATTTAGAGATCATCTCAAGAACAGATTTGATGCACTGGACACTAATAATCGAAGACCAGAGGAGGTGTAGGATGACATCGAGAACATCATACAGGAAGAAAACAAAAGGTCATTAGAAAGTAAGAAAAGACCAAAATGGATGTCAGAAGATACTCTGAGACTTACTTTCCAACATACAGACTCTAAAACAAATGGAAGAAATGAGTATGTAAAGAGTTGAACAGAAAATTTCAAAGGGCAGTTCAAGAAGACAATGTCAAGCATTATAATGAAATGTGCAATGACCTGGAGTTAGAAAACCAGAAGAGAAGACACATCCAGCATTTCTCAAGATGAAAGAACTGAAGATAAAATTCAAACCTTGACTTGAAATATCGAAGATTCCATGGAAAAGCAATGAATGATGCAGAAAACATCAAAAGAAGATGGAAGGAATATATAGTCACTGTACCAAAAAGAAAAGGTTGATGTTAAATCATTTCAAGAGTTAGCATATAATCAAGAGCTAATGGTACTGAAGGAAGAAGCCCAAGGTGCACTGAAGGCATTGGCAAAGAACAAGTTTCAGAAATTGAAGGAATGTAAATTGTAATATTTTTTTTAATGAGGCAGCACTAGAGGCATTCACTCATCTATTCCAAGAAATTTGGAAGACAGCTACCAGGCCAAATAATTGGAACACATCCATAGGGAAATCATCAAACAATATCATTAATACTGCATGCAAGCAAAATTTTGCTGAAGAGAATTAAAAAATGGCTAAACAGTACATTGCCAGAGTTTCAAGCCATATTCAGACAAGGATGTGAAACCAGGAAATCATTGCTGATGTCAGATGGATCTTGCCTATAAATCGAAATACTAGAAAGATGTTTATATGTGCTTTATTGGCTATACAAAGACTTTTGACTATGTGGATGATGATAAGGTATGAATAACATTGCTAAAATGGATATTCCAGAACACTTAATTGTGCTCAATAGGGACCTGGACATAGAACAAGAAGCAGTAGCTTCAATAGACAAGAGGTTACTGAAAGGTTTAAAATCAGGTAAGATATGTTTCAGGGTTGCATATGGTCATCATACTTTTTCAATCATTATACTGAGCAAATAATTCAAGAAACTGGATTATCTGAAGAAGAACATGGCATCAGGATTGGAGGAAAACTTAAAAATTTGTGAGATGCAGATGATACAACCTTGCTTGCCTAACGTAAAGAGGATTTAAAATAATTACTGATGAAGATCCAAGACCACAGCATTCAGGATGGGCTGCACCTCAATGTAAAGAAAACAAAAATCCTCTCAACTTAACCAACAAATAACATGATAATTGAAGAAAAGATTGAAGTTTTCTGAGACTTCATTTTGCTCAGATCAGTAGACATGGAAGCAGCAGTCAAGAAATCAAACAACATATTATATTAGGCAAATCCACTGCACAAGACCTCTTTAAAATGTTCAAGAAAAAAGATGTCAGTTTGAGGACTAAGGTGTGCCTGACCCAAGCCATGACATTTTCAGTAGCCTCATATGCTTGTGAAAGCTGGACAATGAGTAAGGAAGAATTTATGCATTTGAGTTGAGGTGTCGGAGAAGAATATCAAAAGTACCACGGACTTCCAGAAGAACAAATAAATCTGTGTTGGAAGAAGTGTAGTCAGAATGCTCCTTAGAAACCAGGATGGTGAGACTTTTTCTCTCATACTTCAGACATGTTATCAGGAAATACAAATCCCTGAAGAAGCATATCATGGTTAGTAAAATAGAGAATCAGTGAAAAGAGGAAGACCACCAATGAGATGGATTGCCACAATGACATCAGCAATGGGCTCATGTGTAACAACAACTGTGAAGATGGTCCATGATGGGACAATATTTTGTTCTTTTGTGCACTTTGAGTAAGAACCTATTGTAAGGCACGTAACAACAGCACCAATGAGCCTATAACTAACTCAAATATCTTGCTTTTGCTTGACTTGTTCAAATATTCAATGACTATTGCTTTGACTCTTTAACCCCGAATGCATCTTTTTTTCTTTTATCACTCACTCCCTTGTAAGCAGAATCAACCAATCAGCTTCTCTCTACTGACCAAATTGCAGAAAAGTATCATACACACAATCATCCAGAGTTTCACTTCTCTCCAATGGGTGAGCTATTGGTGGTGACATTTTGCATATTAATATTGTCACCTCACATCATGGATTATCAGCATTCTCACCCTCTTTACTAGTGGAAGCAGAGTTAGCAGTGTCTTTAAATTTGGTTAGACTTCAAAATCAATTTTTAAAACTCATCCTTATGATTTTCTCTAGAACCATTCTCGATACCAAATGTCTTCTCTAGAGAAGCAGAGTTCTCAAAAGAAGCAAATTCAGTCAAATTTATATATGTATATATATAAAGAGAAATTTATATCAAGGAAATAGTTTATAATTGTAGAGGTGGGAGAGTCCCAAGCCACGGTCAGATGAAACAAGATTGGCAGGTAAGCAGGCTGGTCCAGCAAGTAAGAAGGTGGGATGCTGATGACTCCCAGAATCAGCAGGTAATAGAGTAGGCCACTGGCACAAGTCCAAAGAACCAGAGGTCATAGGAGAAGCCAGATGCAAGATCCAGACCTAGCAAAAAACCAACAAGTTTTGCCTGAGTGTCTAATCCATTAGAAGCAGGTCACATCCCTGAAGAAACATCCTTTCAATTGATTAACTGCTCATAGCCAGTTAACTACACTGCATTAGATCTCACCAGGGAGATAACCACATCTTAATTGCCAGTTCTGGTCCAGTCAAGTTCACACAAAACCTTAATTATAACACAGGGAGTAGGAAATGTTGTCATTGTTAAGTGCCATTGAGTCAGTGCTAACTCATAGTAACACTATGTACATCTGAACTAAACATTGCCCAATCCTGCATCATCCTCACAATTATTTCTATGTTTGAGCACACTGTTGTAGTTATTGTGTCAATCCACTACATTGAGGATATATTTTTCTACCTTACCAAGCATGTAGGGACCAGTCCATCTTGATAACGTGTCCAGAGTATGTGAGATGAAGTCTTGCCATCTTTGCTTCAAAGGAGCATTCTGACTGTATTTACTCCATGAGAAATTTGTTGGATCTTCTCACAGTCCATGGTACTTTCAATATTCTTTGACAACACCATAATTCAAATGCATCTATTCTTCTATGGTTTTCCTTATTTATTCATTACCCAACATTTCTGTACATGTACAAGGTGATTGGAAATGCCGTAGCTTGCATCCATTGCACCTTAGACCTCAAGGTGACACCTTTTCTTTATAACAGTTTAAAGAGGACAATAGATTTGCTCAACATAATAGGTCATTTAATTTAACTTCTACTTCCATTGACAATGATTGCAGATTCAAGTAAAATAAAATGGCAATTTTAATATTTTCTTTGTTTATTTTATGTTGCTTATAAGTCCAATTGTGGCAAAGAAGAAGTAGAACTCTCTTTGCAGATGATATGATCCTATATGTAGAGAATCCCAAAGACTCAGTAAGAAAACTATTGGAACTCATTGAAAGATTCAACAAAGTGGTAGGGTACAAGAACAGCATCCAAAAAATCAGTTGCATTCATTTTCACTAATATTGAGAGCTCTGAGAAAGAAATCAGAAAACAATGCCATTTACCATAGCATTTACAAAAGATGAAATGACATTATTTCCAAAACATATCTTAAGAAAAAATAAAAATGCAAGGATGATTTTATAGTATACTACAAAGTATACATACATCTGCACAATTGTGAAAAGGGAACAAAGACTATATCAGACACTATTGGGACTGATTTTGCTTGGATCCGTAATCATCACTCAGGAAAACAGCAGTCAAGAAATCAAATGACATATTACATTAGACAAATCTGTTGCAAAAGGCTTCTTTAAAATACTCAAGAGCAAAGATAACAGTTTAAGGACTAAGGTCCACCAGACACAAGCCATGATATTTTCAATTGCAATGTGAATGTGAAAGCTGGGTAATGAAGACCATAGAAGAATGACTGTATTTGAAATATGGTGTTGACGAATAATACTGGAGATACCATGTTGTTATTGTTAAGTGTCATCCACTGGGTCCTGACCCATAGCAACCCTGTGTAAGGTTTCCAAGGATCAGTTGGTGAGTCTGAACTGCCAACCTTATGATTTTTTAGTGCCATACCAGGAGTCCATGGACTACTAGAAAAACAAACAAATCTAAGAAATACTGTCAAAATGCTCCTTAAAATCATTGACTAAGAGGAAAATTCCCAACAAGGTGGACTAATACAGTGGCAGCAATAATGGTTCAAACATAGCAACTGTGAAGCAGAACCAGGCAGTGTTTCATGTTGTTGTGCATAGGGTGGCTGTGAGTCAGAACCAATTCGACATCTCCTAACAGCAATATCTTGCTCTTGTGAGCAAAGCCTGGTGATGTGAATCTGTAAATACTACAGACAAGAAACATCTGGACAATTGTAATGTGTCACATGGAGTCAAATTTAAATAGACTCAGTGGCACCTAACTACAACATTTTTGTTTGAATGTAATTCATTCAGTAAAAGAGACTCGTTCTGAATTCACAGCTTTTAGAATTTTTGTTAGTTGCTGTTGAGCTAGCTCGCACTGATGGAGACCTAAGTATGAGAGTAATAAAAAAGTACTGTGCCTGGGGTTCCAGTTCATATGTGCGTGGGTTTATTTCAAACAAGAGGTGTTTAAATATGTCTCCCTGATCAATGGATGTCTGCAGTTCTTTTAGTAATACATTTGTTTAGTCCCACTAGGATACTTCAAAAAATACGCACACACACACACATACAACAGTATTGTGATGTCAGAACTAATGTCAAAATTTTGACAAAATTCAAATGCATATCTCCTCAAATTATTGAAGCCTTGCAACATATTTATAGAAATTCTGCCACACATAAAACAAGTTTTTAGATAGATCAAGCATTTTAAAGAATTCCAAGAAGACCTCAAAGATGAACCAAGAGGGAAAACCATCAATCTAATCTAGGAAGAAACTATGGCTGAAGTTCAGAAACTGGTGAAGAATTACCATTGTTGCAAAAAGTGCTGATGTTGGGATGTCACATGGTTTGGCATTTTCAATTTTAAGTGAACATTTTGGCCTCAGAAAACTTTTGAGTTTGTTGCTGTTAAAAAAGTGTGTCAAGATCAATTTGCTTAAGAACAGTTCTTTCCATAAGTAGTTTAAGCAAGATCAAGGCTAATTAAGATGATTTTATGGAATGAATCATAACCAGGAATGAGTCTTGGATTTATCAATGTGGTCCAAAGAGAAAGGTTCAACAAAACCATGGCTTCCAAGGGGATCTAATAAGCCAGTTAAATTCAAGGCAGAGAGGTCAGCTTAGAAGGTTTTGGTGACTGTTATGGCTTCCCAAACAGATAATCTTGATATATTTTCTTGAATGACACAGGATGATCACAGAGGTCTATTTTAAAGATGTTTTAAGAAAATGGAAAAGCATATTATTGAGAAAAAAACATATTATAGGATTTTTTTTTTTTTTTTCTCATCATAACAATGTACCTACTCTTTCTTCAAGGTCTGTCCTCAGAGAATTTCATTGGGGAACCCTACCACCCTACGACCCTGATGTTGCCTCTTCAGATTTCTTTTTGTTCCCAAAGCTCAAACATTTAAAAGGAAAACTATTTAATCCCTTTCTTGGGTGCCAAATCTGCCATTTTGACAAGGTGGGAATGAGAGTGAAGAATTTTTTGGGGAAAGAGTAAATAGATGGAAACAGCTTCAGAAATGTATAGACCTAGAGAGATGGATGATATGTTGAAAAACAATAGCTTCACATTTTGATAGTTTTAAGATAGATTTCTATGATTATGTAGTGGTATCTTTTTTTACTTACCCTCATAGTACAAAAAATTGCTAGGTCCTGTCTGTCTGTCTTCATGATGCTTGGTATGCTTGAGACCAGTGTTGTAACTACTATGTCAATCATCTCATTGAGATTTTCCCTTGTTTTGGCCTCTCCTACACTTTGTCAAGGGAGCCCTGGTTAATGCTCTGTGGGTTAACGCACCAGACTGCAAAGTCATTTAAACTGCAAGGTCGGTGGTTCACGCTCACCAGCTGCTCCTCGGAAACCCTATGCCAGGTCACTAGGGATCAGAACTGACTCAATGGCACTCAACAACAGCAACACACTTTATCAGGAGTCCTGGTGTGGCTCTGTGGGCTAATGCGTCAGATTGCAAAGTCATCTGAACTGCAAGGTCAGTGGTTCAAGCTCATCAGCTGCTCCTTGGAAACCCTATATAGGGTAGCTATGGGTTGGAATCAACTCGATGACACTTACAACAGCAACAACACTTTATCAGAAGTCCTGGTGCTGCACTGCAAAATCATTTGAACTACAGGATCGGCGGTTCAAGCTCACCAGCTGCTCCTCAGAAACCCTAGACAGGGTCGCTATGGGTCAGAACCAACTCGATGGCACTTAAGAACAACAACAACAACACATTTTATCAACCCTGATATCTTTTTTTAGCGATTTGGTTTTCCTGGTAATGTGTCCAAAGTAAGCAAGTCAAAGCCTCACCAGTCTTGCTTCTATAGTGTTTTCCGGTTGTATTTCTTCTAAGAGTATTATGATTATTCTTTTGGAAGTCCACTGTATATTCAGTATTCTATTTTGGACTAAATAAGAAAATTGAAGCATACAAAAAACAAACAAACAAACAAACAAACAAACAAACCAAAAACACCTCTAATTATTTCTAGTGCTCTTCCATTATAATGTAGGAAAACGAAATAATTTAGTTTAAAAAGATATCTTGAATTCATTCATTCATTTGAATTTTATGTCGTACTTGGAGAAAACAATCTCTGAAGCATTAACAGAAGAAATTGGTGCCTGAGAACAGTGAATGGTTTATCTCTGTCTCCTACTATCAAATAACTACAATGTAATTAATTATTAAGAATAAATATAAGCAGAAGATACCATAACTCTAGTGAAATACCTCTTTCTGAAGTAAGAAACTTTTGAAGGTTTTGTGTTTGTTTGTTTAAGTAATCAAGAACATAAAGTAACATAAATTCAGTAAGTGAATTCAATGATAGAAAATCTCAGCTATCGGGACAGACTACATATAAGTAACAACACTTACTGCCTTTTGTTAAGAGCAGACTGAGTACTCCCACACCCATTTGTCATTTTAACAGAGAGAAAAACAAGTTTTAGTCTTCTGTTAAGTAATATTTGGCAGTAAAGAATTCACAGAAGTATTTTCTTCTTTTTATCAAGCTCATAAAAACTGAGTTAATTCTGCCAAATTTTAATTGCTTTCATTGCTTCCCTTCTGACTCATTATTTTACAATTATTATAAACTAAGAGAAATAACATTTATTTTCTTCAAAAATTCTACAACTTTATCTATACAAGCTTTTTCTTTCACGATCCTCTTTAGCTCTTTGACAACCAGGATCTGCTTAAAGAAAAATATCTTCTATTTTCCTATGATAAACAAAAGATATTTGGTCTTTTTCTAAGACCATTACTTATGGGGTCCAGATGTGGAGCTGTAGGATAAGCACTGAACCATAACATTGGTTTGAACTGCAAGGTAAGTGATTCAAACTCACCAATCACTCCTCAGAAACCCTATAAAACAGGGGAGGGGAACGTTCAGCTCGTGGAATATTTAAAACCCGTGAAGTCATTTGGTCTGGTCCTGCCAAGGCAACCACAGGTGGGACTTTAAATTCAATAAATCTAGGAACTTTTTTCATAGCAGCATAAATTTATATTAAATGAATCATAATAATAATGTAAATTTTGAGAGACAATCAAGGAATATCCACTATGGGATAGACAAGACACATACAGGATGGGACAGACATGTATGTTTCTTATTGGCTGCCGATGGCCCGTATGCCTGTATTTTGGTGACTCAGAAGACAGTCAGTGCCAGGAAGGCTGGGAGGGTACATGTTGGGCAAGTATTGACACTGTGCTGAATCTATGGTGATCTAGTGATGATGAGATGAAATGCTATGAGATGATTCCTCATGGCATTGTTGACTTTGCCTCCAATGATTGATGATGATATTATCAACTTCTTTGTCAACACAGACAATAACTTCAATACAATCTTTAGCCACACATTCACAATGAATAATCCTCACAAAAATTGAATCTCAGATTAAGATTAAGGAAATTATAGTACACAGAAACAATCTCAAGAGATACAAATGTTGGATATATTCCAAATCCAAGATGCAATATTAGAACAGTGATCAAACTAAAGTAATCACATCACTGACGACAAACACACTGGCCTGTTATTAAAATTTAAGTTATGTGACAGCCTACAAGAGTGACTACAAAGAAAAGAAAAGTTGATGTGGAGTGTTGATTTCTCCCAGAGATATGGACCAATGGTTCTTTTGTTGTTGTTGAAGTCAAAGGCAAACCTGTGTGCCTACTTTGTGGTGATGTATTACCAGTAATGAAAAAATCCAATCTGGAGCATCATTACAGCTCAAAACAAGCTAAACTCAATGAATTGTGAGGCAAGATGCATCTGGATAAAATCAATGCTCTTCAGCGGAGTTTGGAATCGCAACAAGTCACTTTCAGTAGGTCTCCTTGTGACAGACACAACATTATTCAGACAAGTTATGTAGTGAGCAAGTAAAAAAGGAGCTGTTGTTGTTAAGTGTTGTCGAGTTGGTTCCAACCCATAGTGACCCTGTATAGGGTTTCCAAGGAACAGCTAGTGAGACTGAACTGACAACCTTGTGATTTAAACAGACTTTGCAGTCCAGCAAGTTAACCCATAGTGCCACACCAGGACTCCGAGGCCTCATGTAGAGGAGATTTTGTGAAAGAGTGCTTGGTGGCTGCTGAAGAGTTGTTAGCACTAGACAAAGTAAAATTGTTTCAGAGTATTAGTTTGTCTCGGAGAATCAATTTGGATCCTATTACTGATTTAGCACATGATATTGATAAAACATTGAATGATTCTGTAGGAGATTTTCAATTTTTCTCTCTGGTTTGTAACTAGACAACAAACATAACAAATACTGCCCAACATTTTCATTTGTGAGATAACTACAGAGTTTGATACTGGAAAAGAACTGCTGTCACTTGAAGCCATACATGACACTACAAGAGATGAAGACTAATTTGAGAGACTTATCAATGAACAAACTTGAGCTAGCATTTGAAAACTTAAGTGGCCTTATTACAGATGGAACTCCAGCTATGGTTGGCTCGCAAAAAGGGCTAATTGAATTCATCAAGAAAGAACTGACTTGTCTCAGTCTTGACCCAAGTGATTTCATCATATGCCACTGCATCATACACTAAGAAAGTCTCTGTGCACAGTCATTGCGGGTCAACAATGTAATGAAATTTTGTCAAAAATTGTCAACAACAGTGTCATGAAATTTTGTCAAAAGTAAAGGGTTTAACAGTCGCCAGTTTAAGAAGTTCCTGAATGATCTTGACTCTCAGTACAGTGATCTTGTTTATAACTGTGAAGTATGGTGGCTGAATCACAGGAAAGCGCTCATGAGATTTTATGAACTGCAGAATGAAGTCAAGCAGTTCAAGGAGATGAAGGGAAAACCTTTCAGGGAACTCAATGATAGTAAGTGACTGTGTGGTCTAGAGTTCAAAGTGGACATTATCAAGTGTCTATCAAAGCTGAACATCAAGCTGCACATCCCCAACCAGCTTTGCAGCTCCCTGCTTTCAAAGGTGAAATCAGTAGAAGCTAAATTAAGACTGTGGAAATTGCTACTCGAAAGTAGCACCGTGCATTCCCTACTCTGGAAGGATAAAAGCCTTCTATAAAACTTGAATATGCTGGTGAATATGTGAACTAATTGAGACATTTAATGAAAGATTCACGGACCTGAAAAGTTAATAAGTGGAATTGAACATTTTTGCTACATATGCAATGTGGAACCAGCTGATGTGCCTGATAATCTACAACCTGAAATCATTCAGCTGCAAAGCACTGATGAGCTGAAAGCCAGGCACAATAACCTCCACTATTTGAGTTCTATAAATGTTACATAAGCAATGATGAATTTCCCATTTTGAAGAGACGTGATTGAAATATGTTTCTGTGTTTAGAGCAACTTACTGTTTCTGGCAGTTCTTT
>NW_006409212.1:31218-32382 GCF_000296735.1 Chrysochloris asiatica | reverse complement strand
CTAATGCAATACGTCGTTTGATTTCTTGACTGCTGCTCCCATGAGTGTTGGTAGTAGATCCACAAAAAATGAAGTCTTTGATAACTTCAATCTTTTCTTCATTTATCATGATGTTATTTACTGGTCCAGTTATGAGGATATTTGTTTTTGTTACATTGAGATGCAATCTATACCGAAGTCTATGGTATTTGATCTTCATCAATTACTTTAATATAGTTATTTAACATTTAATGATTATGCACATATGCTATTTATGAGGGGGCTTCCAAAATTTGTGAAAACCTTGGAATGAAAGCATAATGCAAATTTTCCCAAAAACTTTTTGACACCCCCTTGTATATAAAACATTAAAGCATAATTTTCAAGTTTACAAAGAAAAATGAAAGAACAGAAAAAAAAAGATAAATCCACAACCATTGAGATAAATTTGCAATACATTTCCTAGATATTTATAAATTAAGCATACACAAAATAATTCGAAGGAATAGAAGGAACAATAAAAATTCAGTATGTCTGATCTGATGCTATTGGTTTTAGGTGCCATCGAGTCAGTTTTGATTCATAGTGACCCCATACACAACAGAACAAAATATTGCCTGGCCATGTACCATCATCACACTTGTTGTTATGCCAGAGCCCATAGCTGCTGCCACCATAACAATCCATCTTGTTGAGAGTCTTCCTCTTTTTCGCTGACCCTTCACTTTACCAAGCATGATGTCCATCTCCAGGCACTGGAGTAAAGATTTGAGACCTTCATATGCAGATAGGGCACAACTCAAAATGAGGAGAAACATGTGTAAACATTCATTAATAATCAGGACATGGAATTAATAATCACAAACTATGAAGCTAGGAAAATTGGAACTTGTCAAAAATGAAATGGAATGCATAAACAATGATATCCTACGTATTAGTGAACTGAAATGCATTAGTAATGGCCATTTGGAATCTGACAATCATATGGTTTACTATGCCAGAAAAGACAAATTGAGGAGTAATGTAGTCACATGCATCATCAAAAAGAACATTTCAAGATCTACCTTGAAGTAGAATGCTGCCTATGATAGGATAATATCCTTATACTTACAATTAATACCACTATTACTCAAATGTACAAACTAACTCATATGCATGAGAAAGCTGGACAGTGAATAAGGAAGA
>NW_006409212.1:9709-29603 GCF_000296735.1 Chrysochloris asiatica | reverse complement strand
ATTAAGAAGGGAAGAAAGAAAGAAAAGACTAAAATGGATGTCAGAAAAGACTCTGAAATGTGTTCTCCAGTGTAGAGATGCTAAAGCAAATAGAAGAAATGAGTAGGCAAAATAGCTGAATAGAAAATTTCAGAGTACAGCTAGAGAAGAACCAAAAGTTCAGAACATGTTCAACATGTATCAAGCCAAAAGAACTGAAGAAAAACCCAAGCCTTGACTTGCAATATTGAAAGATTTTATGGGCAAAATATTGAATGATGCAGAAAGCTTCAAAAGAAAATGGAAGAGCACATGCTCCCTCTTTACCCCGAGAGCCACTCTGGCTGTATGGCGCAGGCTCTGAGCTCCCAGCTCCTGCTAAACTAGCACACGCTGTCCCCACCAGCCGCCATCATGATTATCTACCCGAACCTTATCAGCCATGATGAGATAATCTCCAACACTTACGAGATCCGGGAGATCGTGGACTGGCTGTTCTTGGAAGTGGGGTGGGGAAGATGGTCAGCAGGACGGTGGGTAACATCGATGACTCGCTCATGGTGCAAACACCTCCGCTGAAGGCACAGACTATGAAGGCACCGAAAGCACAGTAGTCACGGCTGCTGTCATTGTCATGAACTTGCAGGAAACCAGTTTCACAAAGAAGCCTACAAGAAGTACATCAAAGATTACATGAAATCTATCAAAGGCAAATCTATCAAAGCACCCGAAACCAGAAAGAGTAAAACTTTCTATGACAGGGGCTGCAGAGCAAATCAAGCACAACCAGTTCTTTATTGGGGAAAACATGAATTCAGGTGGTATGGTTGCTCTGCTGGATTATCGTGAAGATGGTGTAACCCCATATATGATTTTCTTTAAAGATGCTTTAGAAATGGAAAACTGTTAATAAATGTGGCAATTATTTGGACCTGTCACCTGTCATCCTAGCTGGCTGCTGCTCTTTATCCACACACCACCAGGACTTGGACAAAATGGGACTGATAATCATCTAGAGACCTTGATTTATTTGGAGCAGAGGCATTTTTTCTGTTTTTAAGGGGAAAAACAAACAACTAACTTGTAGTTGTCTGAAAAGAAAATGCATTTAAAGTAATAATAATAAAAAAAGAGAATGAAAGATATACACAGTCACTATACCAAATAAATGATTGATGGTCAACAATTTCAAGAGTTAGTATATCATCAAGATCTGATAGTACTGAAGAAAGAAATCCAAGACATACTGGACTACAATGTCAGTTTGTACCACAAGGTTGGTGGTTCAAGCTCACCAGACACTCCCTGGAAACCCTAAACAAGATCGCTATGGATCAGAACTGACTTGGCCGCACTTAACAAGAGCAACAACAACAATAAGGAACCAAAAAAAGACCAGCAGAAATATAGTAATATACCTGCTTGTGAATAGGAAGACTTAACATCATGAAAATATCAACACTACCCAAAGAAATCTATAGATACAATGCTATCCCAATCCAGATTCTATTATTGCTTAAAGAGATGGGAAAATTCATCACTAACTCTATATGGAAAGGAAAGAAACCCTGGATAAGCAAAACATTATTTTAAAAGTACAAAGTAGGAGGCCTCTTACTTCCTTATCTCAAAACCTACTACACAGCCATAGTAGTCAAAGCAGCCTGGTATTGGTACAAAGAATGACACATAGATCAGTGGAACACAATTGAGAATCCAGAAGTAAATCCACTATGGTCTGTTGATTTTTGACAATGGGCCAAAATGCATTAAATGGGAAAGAGATAATTTCTTCAACAAATGATGCCAACAAAATTGGAAGTCCATTGATTGCATAAAAATGAAACAAGACACAAATCTCACATCATATACAAAAATGAATTCAACATAGATTGAAGACCTAAATGGGAAAACGTAGAACTGTAAATATCATCAATGAAAAAATAGGGACAAACTTACATGATACATGGCATAAATACACTATAAAACATAACCGAAACCACATGAACAGAAGGCAAATAGATGATGGGTACCTCCTAAAAATTAGACACTATTTGCACCAAAGGATTTCACCAAAAGAGTGAAAAGAGAACCCACAGACTAGGAAAAATGTTTGGCAATGACATAACAGACAAAGGACTACTCTCCTAAATTTATAGAATACTTCAACACCTCAACAAGAAGAAGACAAATAATACAATCAAAATGGGCAGAGGAAATAAACAGACACTTCAACAAAGAAGGCATTCTGGCAGCCAATAAATATATGAAGAAATGCTCATGATCATTAGCCAAAGTAACAGACCTGGGACCCTCTTGCCCTCCCCCTCACCTCCTTAGACAAAAAACAGCATGTATCCCCCTGGCCACTTTGTGCATATAACAGGAAAACTGCAAAGCTGAAACAAACCTTGCAAAATTGAATAACAGGAAGAAAATTTTGCTGAAAAATTTTCACCTACATCTAACAAAATCTGCTTATGCACCCATATGTAACCAACCTGCATATTAGCTCACTTTTACAAGCACTCGGGGTCAGAGTGGTTTAAGTAGTAGCTGACACTCAGTCGGCAGGCAATAAACTTGCTTTCATGAGGTCTGGGACTGAGTCTCTTACTCTGCGCCATGCCGGCAAATGAAAAACAACAATGAAATATCATCTTACTCCAGCATTAATAGAAAAGTAGAAAACAACAAATGCTGGCATAGGTGTGGAGAGACTGGAAGCCTCCTATACTGCTGGTGGAACTGTAAAATGGTGCAACCACTATGGGAAATGGCATCGTGCTTTCTCAAAAAGTTGGAAACAGAAATAAATAATTGGTAGACTATCAATTCCTCTTACTTGGTATATATATCAAGAAATTAGATCTGTGGACTGCACTGATGGCTCCAGAGCCTCTGGGTCGGGGCAGCGGTGGTGTGGCTCCACTTGAGCCACTTGCTAGCCCCACACCCCATCCTGCCATCACAGTGGGGGACAAGCCCGACACGATTGGGTGGGCCTGGGGAGCAGAGTTGCAGAATCCAAGGATCCCTTTTGTTCTTTCTCCATATTGCTTAATGGAAGGCATTATGGCCCCCAAAGACATAATGACAAATACTCATGCTAAATCCATCCTCAATTCAATGAACTCCTTCCGGAACAGCAATACCTTCTGCGACGTGACATTGAGAACAGAGCAAAAAGACTTTTTTGCTCACCAGATTGTGCTGGCTGTTTGCAGTGATTACTTTTGTGGCATGCTCACTAGTGAGCTTTCTGAGAAGGGGAAATCTTATGTTGGTATCCAAGGTTTAACTGCTTCTACCATGGAAATCCTATTGGACTTTGTGTATATAGGAAAGGTACATGTGACAGTGGAAAATGTACAAGAACTGCTCCCTGCAGCCTGTCTGCTTCAACTGAAACGTGTGAAGCAAGCCTGCTGTGAATTCTTAGAAAGTCAGTTGGACCCTTCTAATTGCCTGGGTATCAGGGACTTTGTTGAAACACAATTCTGTGGACCTGCTGTAAGCAGCTGAGGTCTTTAGCCAGAAGCATTTCCCTGAAGTGGTATAGCATGAAGAGTTCATTCTTCTAAGTCAAGGAGAGGAGGAAAAGCTGTTCAAGTGTGATGAAATCCAGGTGGATTCTGAAGAGCCAGTCTTTGAGGCTGTCATCAGTTGGGTGACGCATGCCAAGAAGCAGGGAGAAGAATCTTTGCCTGACCTGCCACAGTATGTCAGGATGCCCCTGCTGACCCCTAGGTATGTCATGGATATCATCAACACTGAGCCTTTCATCCACTGTAGTTTACAGTGCAGGGACCTAGGTGATAAAGCAAAGAAGTTTCATCTGAGGCCTGAACTATGGAGTCAGATGCAGGGCTCCAGATCAAGGGTTCATTTAGGAGCCAATGAAGTGCTTCTGGTGGTTGGAGGCTTTGGAAGCCAGCAGTCTCCCATTGATGTGGTAGAGAAATATGACCCCAAGACTCAGAAGTGGAGCTTTTTGCCAAGCATTACTCATAAGAGACGTTATGTGGCCTCAGCCTTCCTACATGACTGGATCTATGTAATTTGTGGTTATGATGGTCATTTCCGCCTCAGTTCATTGGAGTGTGTAGACGACACAGTAGATGAGGATGGGGTCTGGTATTCTGTGGCTCCTATGAATGTTCAACGAGGCCTTGCTGGAGCCACCACCCTGGAAGATATGATATATCTCTGGAGCCTTTGGTGGAAGTAGGCATCATATCAGTATGGAATGATACAACTCAAATATTGACCAGTGGAGCATGCTGGGAGATATGCAGACAGCCCAGAATAGTGGTGGCCAGTGATCTACTGTCTTAGAGGATATGACAGCTTGAATATCTTAAATTCAGTTGAGAAATACGATCCTCATACAGGACACTGGACTAATGTCACACAAATGGCCACCAAGCGCTTTGGTGCAGGAGTAGCGCTGCTGAATGATCATATTATGTGGTGATCATATCATGTGCTAAAGCCTACAACATTCGCACTGATTCCTGGATGACTGTTACTAGTATGAACATCACCCTCCCCATGTTATGTAGGGACTACAGTGCTGCGGGGCAGACTCTATGCAATTGTAGGGTATGATGGGAATTCCCTGCTTAGTAGCGTTGAGTGCTATGATCCTATCATTGATAGTTGGGAAGTCCTTGACATCCATGGGCACTCAGCATTGTGATGCCGTTATGCGTGTGCTCCCAGAGAAGTGACCATTATGGGGTATCACCCAGAGCTAGTCCAAGGGACAGTTGTGGAGAGAAAGAAGGATCCTTTCCAGAATGTCTATTTCTCACTGTGTGCACAGGGTGATTACAGGCACCAGTGCGGTGATGATTGTACTTATTTGACATGCAATCCCCCTCACCACGGTAGTTATCCCTGAGAAGGCTAGGTAACAGATATTTATGGAAAGAGAATGCACATTGAATGGATATGGGAGACCATGAACATCTCTTCTCTATGGTTTGGGGAGCACTTTCTCTTGTCATGTGCTTGGGAGAACACATATATTGTGCCTCATGTATTTCTGAGGACTAAAGTGAGTATGGCCTACTCGATGTGTGCAGTATCCAGCCTAGGTGATTGGAAGGATATCAATTTGAATAAGCTTGGTACACTCCCAAGTATTTTGTTTGTTTTTTTCCCAGGAACAAATATCTTTTCTAGTCTACAGATAGCGAAGGTAACACATTTCTATTCTGGAGAAGAATAATAAGGGAGAGTCCTCTTAAAACTTGGAGTGTCAGGAAAAGACAGTTATCTGACACTCTTTTAGGAGACAGGTTTGGTGTCTGAGGTTAGAGAGACTACGTGGAATAAACTGTGAGTGAACCTAGAACACCACTTACATATCACCTGGGAGAGTAAACCAGGTGTATTTGAAGGATCTTTTAATTTCCCCAAGTTCTTTCCAAAGTAGAATGTTTCACATCTTGATACTGGAGACCATCATCTTAAAGAGTAAGAGAGAACAAATGTTAGGATAAGAGGAGGTGGCATAAATGTGAGAGTTCAATATGCCTGGACATAAATTAGTTGTCGTTGTTGTTAGGTGCCAACCCATAGTGACCTTATGCACAGCAGAATGAAACACTGCCCAATCCTAGGCCAACCTTACTACTGTTACCACACTTGAGTCCATCAATGCTGTCATTTGGCTAATCCATCTCGTTGGGAGTCTTCCTCTTTTTCTCTGACCCTCAACCTTACCAAACATGATATCTTTCTCCAGGGACTGGTCCCTCCTGACAATATGTCCGAAGCATGAGAGACGAAGTTCGGCCATCCTGGCATCCAAGAAGCACTCTGGCTGCAATTCTTCCAAAACAGATCTATTGGTTCTTCTGGCATCCGTGGCACTTTCAAAATTCTCCTCCAACACCATAACACAAAAGCATCAATTCATCTACGGTCTTCCTTATTTACTGTCCAGCTTTCACATGCACATGAGGTTATTGAAAATACTACGGCTTGGGTCAGGCACACCTTGGTCTTCAAGCTGACATCTTTGCTCGTCAACACTTTTAAAAGGTCTTGCGCAACAGATTTGCCTAATGTAACACGTCATTTGATCTCTTGACTGCTGCTTCTGTGAGTGTTGATAGTTGATCCAAGAAGAATGAAGTCCTTGATAACTTCAATCTTTTCTCCATTGATAAGAACGTTGTTTATTGGTCCAGTGATGAGGATTTTTCTTTTCTTTACATTTTGATGTAATACATACATAAAGCTATTCTCTTTGGTCTTCATCAGTAAATGTTTTAAGTCCTCTTCACTTTCAGCAAGCAAGGTTGTATCATCTGCATATTGTAGGTTGTTAATGAATCTTCTTCCAATCCTGATGCCACATTTTTCTTCATATAACCCACTCTCCCTGTGATTTTACAATCATCTTAATCCCTGCCAAGCTTTGTCTAGCCACGGCAAAACTTATCTTGAGTGGGTGAGTTTTTTTTTTTGCTGAATCACATACTACTTTATTATACTTCCATGCTATTTATTTTGGGACAGGGTGGTGGCAGCAGCCTAGTAGTTGAGCTGCCTGATTACTACCCCATGGTTTTAAGGGCACAATTCTACTAAGGAGTGGTTTTTACTGCTGTGTTTGGTACATTTAGTTCTTTTCCTCTTATAGGTTTCCTTACTTGTCCTTAGAGTAGATTTTATTCATTCTTGTACAATCAGTTATTATCCCAGAAAAATCAAGGAGAACCAAAACTCTTGTTAGTTCCAGTACGTCTGCTATCATTATTTCTGAGCCGCCATTCAAGGCTCCTCTATTTGTGGAGTGAAATTTTTGCTTTATGGGTATAAGGCATGAGGGATAATAACCTAAACAAAGAGGCACTTTCCATTTGCCCTGAAATTCCATTTTCCCCCTTTCCGCAACTTGTGTTGATCCACAGAGTTAATTCTCTTTGTATTTTTTTTTTAAGAAAACGTGAAAAAAATCACATGTCTCAAAAAAAAGGAAATCAGAGCTGTGACATGAGTGTATATATGCAAACTAATGTGCGTGGCAGCACTAGTCACAATAGCAAAAGATGAAGACAGCCTAAACGCCCATCAACAGGAGAAGGGTTAAACAAACCTCAGTGTATACACACAGAATATTACACAATAATGCAGAAAAACACCTCACAACATGGATGAACCCGGAGGATGTTATGCTGAGTGAAATTAGTCAATCACAAAAGAACATCTACTACATGAGACCACTGTTGTAAAAAGCTAAAATATTTTTTTGCTAAATGAAACTTTCTATGATGGTTACAAAGTGAGTGGGGTTGGCTGGGAGGGACAAAACAAAGTGAATAGATGTAAATACTATTAACCGATGGTATGTGGAGTGGATTGCAATCATTGTAATGACATGCAGTGTATAATTAGTTTAATGTGGGACTGATGATCTATTCTTTAAATTTTCACTCAGTTAACAATAAAAAAGGCTAAAAAATCAATCAAATAAAGCTTTGACTTTGTAAACAGAATTAAGATGTTCTATCAATAACATGGAGTCCTGGTATGGTGCATTGGACTGCAGAGTTGTTTGAACTGCAAGGTCGGCAGTTCAACCTCACCAACCGCTCCTCAGAAACCCTATACTGGGTCACTATGCGTTGGAACTGACTTGACAACACTTAACAACAATCAATAACATTTTGTTTTATACACATATCTAAGAGTCTGTGTTTTTTATAGTTCTGAATTTATCTGTCTTCTTTATTCTAACACTTGGCTATAAAAATTTAAAGATATGTAAAAGTAATACAGGCTGTATTCAAACATTTCCTTTATTATTTGTTGTTACATTTGTCAGATTCAAAATGTAAATATTATCAGGGAATTACAGTTAGTGGCTGTAAAAAGATTAAGTTGAGTGTTGCATTAAATGTAAGCTTTAGTCAGCAGATCTAGCTAAATGAAAGAATGCTTAACAAGAGTGATGTTTCATACTTAACTCTACAAGGGATATGGTGAAAAGACATTCGTCTAAATTTAGAGAAGCCAAACATTCCTTTGAGTTTCTATGTAGCCTTTCTCTTTGGTTGTACTATAATAGGAAGGTGGACTTGAGGCACAAAAGGAGGCATGTGCTTTGAGCTACATTCTCTGATCAGGAATACTAAAAAAGGAAATCACAGGGCATCTCTGTAAGTAGCTGACTGAGAGTATATTAGCTTTGTAAGGCTACTGTAATAAAGTATCATAAAATGTGTACTTAACACAACAGAAATTTATTGTCTAACAGTTTAGAAGCTAGAAGTTCAAAATGAAGGCATTAACAGGGCTATTCTGTCTGAATGTTTTAGGAGGAAATCATTCCTTGCTTCTTACTAATTTCTGGAAATCTTTAGTTTGTAGATGCACCTTTCCAATGTCTATCTCTGTCATCGCATGGCTGTCTTCCCTCTCTCTCTCTTTTTATGAAAACACAAGTTATATTGAATTAGAGTTCACCCTATTCTAATATGACCTCATGCTAATGTGTCTGCTAAGATGCTATTTCCAAATAAGGTCACATTCACAGGTACTGGGAGTTAGGACGTCAATGTTACATCTTTTAAAAAGACAGAATTATATAATAGACAGTGAGAGAGAAAAAAGGAAAAGTATTTTTGGAAGCTGAGGAGACAATTTAATCATGGCCTGCAGTATTAGAGTAGGTATCCAGGAGGGCAAGATGAAAAAGGCACAATACCTGAAATCTCTGGAAAAGATGTGTCCTTTAAAACACAGGCTAATAGTAATGAATCCAAACTGAATGCTTACCTGCCATATGCTCCACTGAGTATTTCTCTTGCTTTATTTCACTTAATCTTCAAAATTATTTCACTTAATCCTCAAAAACTGTCCTTTTTTATCGTTTACAGTTGAAGAAAGAGACAGAGAAATTAAGCAACTTACTCAAGTTAACAGAAGAGTCAGAATTTGAAATGCAGGGCCCTTATTTAGTGGAATATATCTTGGTGTGGTGCTGTAGGATAAACACTCGGTGGTTCAAACGCAACAGTTGGTCCTCGGAAACTCTATACAGGGTTGCTATGAGTCAGAACCGACTTGATAGCACTTAACAATAACAATGCTTTCATGATGTTAGATGTAGTTGTTATTGTTAAATACCATCAAGTCAATTCTGATTCTGAACTACCCTGTACAGGGTACAAAGAGCGGCTGGTAAGTTTGAATTGCTGACCTTGCAGCACATTAGCCCGCACCAGGACTCCTGGAAGGTCTCTCTTACTAACGAAACAACAAATGTCTTTTGAAGTTTTTATCTTTAAAGCTGCTTGTGGACTATGGCAAGAGGTCTCAAATAAAGATCAAGCTTTTCAACCGTGTGAATTTACTTGGTTATTCCTATAAACAGAGGTTAGCATAAAAATGTAAGAGGAAAACTGTTCCTTCATTGTTACTAGTTGACCTAGGAGCATATTAAATGCTGACATTTTCTCAGGCAGAACCATATCTTAGTAAAGCTCAAAACTTTTACTTATTATTATTAAATATTATGAAAGTCATGTAAACTTTATGGGGGATGCAAATTTGATTTTGTTGTTGTTGTTGTTTTTAAGCCCTGGCATCTTAGCAGGTCATGTTTGTGAATTCTCCTGAGACTTTTCTTGCAATTATAGAAAAAGGTATTCCTTTCCCTATTTGCAAATCCATACCAGTTACAGCTGTACATTTTCACGTCTGTATCTATACATATAAATTAACTTGCTAATTTTAATATGGACTCCTGTTGTGGCGCTGTAGGGTCAGCACTGGACTGGGAACCACAAGGGAAGCAGTTCAAACCCATCAGCTGCTCCGCAGAAACCCTATGCAGGGCCACTATGAGTCAGAACTGACTCAATAGCACTTAACAACATCTATATATTAGAATTAAGGTCCCTAGGTAGCTCAAACAATTTGCATTCTACTATTAACCTAAAGGAGCTCTGGTAGCATAGTGGTTACGAGTTGGGCTGCAAACCTCAGGGTCAGCAGTACGAAACTACAAGCTGCTCCGCAGGAGAAAGACGAGGCTTTCTGCTCCCGTAAAGGTTTACAGCCTCGGAAACTCTGTTCAGGGTCGCTATGGGTTGGAACTGACTCAACGGCACTAACAACAACAACATTAACCTAAAGGTTAGCATTTTAACTCACCTAGCAGCATGATGGAGGAAGGGCCTGAAGATCTGCATCCATTATAGCCAAGAAAAGTCAATGGAGGCCAACAGAATATGGGAAGGAAAAGAGCAGAGAAAATGAAACTAGCCAGCAAGGTTCCTCCTGCAGAGATAAGCAAAGGAATTCCAGGAGCCAACACTCTCCTTCTCCCTTCCAAACATCATGGAGAAACTGAGATGTACCCAGCCCAGTAATCTGGACAAGTTCATTGAAAACAATCTCCCGCGGGGCAGGTCAAAGACGCCATTGATAATTATCTGCAAATTCCTTAAGGAGTGGTGCTTCCACCAGGCCTGCCTTGCTGTGCGGGTGTTGAAGGTTGTGAAGGGAGGCTTTTCAGGAAAAGGCGCGGCCTTCAGAGGCAGATCTGACGCTGACCTGGTCGTCTTCCTCAGCCATTTCACAGGTTTTCATGAGCAGATATAATGCCGGAGAATGTTCGTTGAGGAAATCAGAAAACAGTTGGAAGCATGTCAGAAAGAGAAAGCTAAACCCCTGTGTGCTCAGGTTCAGTCTGAGTCCCCAATACTTTAACCAGTGGGTGGATTTTGATGTGCTGCCTGCCTTGGATGCCCTGGGCCTGGTGACTAGAGGCTACAGATCTGACCCCCAAATCTACGTCCAGCTCATTAGGGAGTGCTTCCAGGGAGGCGAGTTCTCCACCTGCTTCACGGAGCTGCAAAGAAACTTCCTGAAGCAGCTTCCCACCAAGGTGAAGAGCCTCATCCTCCTGGTTAAGCACTGGTACCAACTGTGTAAAGAGAAGCTGGGGAGGAACCCACTGCCGCCACAGTACGCCCTGGAACTCCTGACAGTTTACGCGTGGGAGCATGGGAGCAACGAAACATACTTTAACACAGCACAGGGCTTCCGGACGGATAGTCCTGGAGTTAGTCGTGGATTACCAACAGCTTTGCATCTACTGGACACAGTAATACAACTTTGAAAATCCCACTGTTAGTAAATATTTGATCAAGAAGCTCCAGGAGCCCAGGCCTGTGATTCTGGACCCAGCTAACCCTACAGGAAATGTGGCTGATGGCCACCCATTGAGCTGGGTGCAGCTCGCCCTGGAGGCTTGTGCTTGGCTGACCTACCCGGGCTTTGAGAACAGCGATGGGTCTCCAGTGAAGTCCTGGAATGTGCCGCCTGAAACCAGTTCCTTACCACACGCTCTCATGGTGCTTCAGCTGACGGTTACATGCAGAGCACTTGTCCCTCTCAGAATCATCACACGGCAAGCAGAAGAGAACTGGACATGCACTAGTCTCTGAATACAGTGCAGACTTGGGAAAGGGCTCACAGTCAGCCCCTCCAGGGCCAGCCTATAATTCCTTTGGCCCAGAAAAGAGGGGACTGTCCCACACAGTAAACTGGTGTCATATTTAGAACCAGAATCCAGATCCCCTGACCTCCACCTTTTCCACTCTGCTTAGCATAGATCCTAGACTCTCTCTGCCAATAGTGCCAACAGAAGAGATTTAGACAAGAGAGCATGGTCCCAGACAACTTGACTTTCTTCTGTGTCCCTGGCTACAGGATCATGGTTCAGTTTATTATCATAACAATAAAAAGAGTAGCAAAGAAAAAAACAAAACAAAAAAAAAACCAACGGAGTAGTTAGTTCTGTTTTGTAACATATGGGGTTGTAACATATTATTAGTTGGAATCAGTTTGATAACAATGGGTGTATTAAAATTGTTGTTGTTGTTCTTAAGTGCTGTCTAGTCAGTTCCTACTCATAGGGAGCTCATATAAAGTTTCCGAGAGGCTGCTGGTGAGTTTGAACCACCAACCTTGTGGTTCAAACCGACCTTGTGGTCCAGTGCTTTATTCTATAGTGCCACACCAGAACTCCATATTAAAATTACCAAAGTAATTTATTATTATTCTGAGTGTGCATGATAACATTATTAATTCTAATGAACATATATAATGACATTGTTATTGTTAGGTGTCATTGAGTCAATTCCAACTCATGGTGACCCTTTGTAACAGAGTAAAATTGCTGCATAGAGTTTTCTTGGCTGTAATTGTTATGGAAGCAGATCACCAGGGCTTTCTCCTATAGACTGCTGGGTGGATTCCTACTGCCAACCTCCCATTTAGCAGTTGAGTGCTTAACCATTGTGTCACTAGGGCTCCTTTATGTTAACGCTAACAAGAGATCATTAATACTTGGTAGAACTATTAATTCCTATATTATGTTTTCTCATTTCTCTCTTTCTCTTATAGGACGTTTTTTGTTTGTTTGCTTCCCAACTTCTAACCTGATGATTATGTATCTCTTTCACTATATTTTAGGCACCACTGAGCAGACATTAAAACTTGTTTAGGTCATAGTCTCAGCATTTGCTATCACAGTGGTATCTCTTCCATTTGTGCCAAGTATTAGCTGTTGTTGTTGAGTGATGTCGTGTTGGTTCCAACTCATAATGACCCTGTATAGGGTTTCGAAGGAGCAGTTGGTGAGTTTAAACTGTCAACCTTGTGGTTCAAATCAACCTAGCAGTCCAGTGCTTTATCCCGCAGCGCAACACCAGGTAATAGGCTTTAATTTCTGTACTTCAAATGCAGTGCTTTGAAAATTTTATGTTATTTTATTCTTTTTTAAAAAAACTTTTTTATGGTAAATTGAATAAAGGTTTTCAGAGCAATAAATCATACATACTGTTTAATCTCAATGATTGCAATCCCCTAAATGTAACATTACTTACCCAACTTCCTCCCTGTGATTCTTGTTTCCATTTCTCCTTTCCCAACCAACCACCCAACTACCACTGAGTCCATTCCAAATGATAGCAACCCTGCATAGGGTTTCTGAGGCTGTAAATTAAAAGTTATTTTAGAATTATTATTTTATGTATCTGGTTTTCTCTATCATAGCCAATGCCTTTTTATATTTGTTTCTGTTTCAGGACCTTGTAAACTGTTTTAGAGCAGGATTTTTTGAAAGTAGACATTGGGTAGCACCGCAATAATTTTGCTAAACATGTCACCTTCATAATGTTTTTCTGCTGTGAGTTAATGCTCTGAACTGCAAAATTGGTTTGAACTGCAAGGTAGATAGTTCAAGCTCACCAGCTGCTCCTCAGAAACCATATACAGGGTCGTTATGGGTTGTAATTGACTTGATAGCACTTAACAACAACAACATACATACCTAAACATTGAATTTATTTAAAGAAAATGTAAATGTAGGATGTTGTTGCTGTTGTTAAGTGCTGTCAAGTCGGTTCCAACTCATAGAGACACTGTATAGGGTGTCCAAGGAGCGGCTGGTGAGTTTGAACTATCAACCTTGCTGGTTAAGTGCTTATCCTACAATGCCACCTCAGGACTCCTTATGAAGTGATTGAAATAGCAGAAGGGAGTAAATGTTTTTATACATGACCAAAAAGTTATTAAGTTGATGCTTACACAAGAAAAGAAAGAAAGAAACTTGCAGAGAAAAACAGACTTAGACTCCAAGAAGTGAAATGATATTAAGATGATAGGGTTGAGAAAAACACATGGAAACCTCTAAGATTTACTGATCAAGTTTGAAAATAAAACTTCTATAAAAACTAGAAATGCAGTTTGAAGACTTGGGCCATTCAAGAGGAGTTTTTGGCATATGTATCCTCATAGTGGTGAGCCTTGTGCAGACGTGTCCAATGAGAATGTTTTATACTGTCTTTCTGTTTATTGTTAGTGATGGTCTAATGGCTACACAAGATCCCTTGTCTAGTTCACACCACATTTGCTTCTCATACTATCTCCAATGCCATGCAGAAGATACATCCTCTTACCCAAACCTAAAGCACTTCTACCCCATAATTTCATTTAATGTTTAGTGTTGAATTTGAATGTTCATTGATTATGAAATGTGTGTTGAACGATTACTATGTACCAAGCAGTGTACTAGGTGTTGTTGTTGTTCTTAAGTGTCTTCGTGTCAGTTCTGACCCATAGTGACCCTCTATAGGGTTTCCAAGAAGCGGCTGGTGAGCTTGAACCATAGACCTTGCAGTTCAAAACCAATTTTGCAGTCCAGCATATTAACCCACAGCACTACATATAGATACATTCAAACTTGTCTATAAGGGGACCATATAGCTATTGAAAATGGGAAACCATAATTGCTTGTTTTATTGGATTATAACAAGTAGTTTGTTATAGTCAATAATAAAAAAATGTTATAACCTAATAAAGCAAATAATTATGGTTGCCAATTCCCCCCCCAGTCTCTCTGGTCTCTTTTTACTTTTTTGGTGAAATCTTTTAATACACATAAGTGTCTAATTTTTAGGAGATCCCAGTCATCTAATTTGCCTTCTGCTGTTTGTGTGCTTTTAGTTATGTCTGATAGTATATCTATTCTATGTATCAGAGACCCTAAATTTGTTCACAGTCTATCACTGATGATCTTTATAGTTTTAGGTTTTACACTTATGTCCTCAATCCACATTCGTGCTGACAGTGTTCCTCTGCTATCCATAAGTTTTCAGTCACTAAATATTTAGCAATAGTCTGCGTTTTCTTCTTAGTCTGTCTTAGTCTGGAAGCTCAGCTGAAACTTGTTCACTATGGGTGACCGTGCTGGTATTTAAAATAGCTTCCAGCATCATAGCAGCACTAAAGTCACCACAGTATGACATACTGACAGACTCCCATGAACTGCCAAAAGAACAAACAAATCTGTGTTGGTCGTAGTACGCCATAATGTTTCTTAGAAGCCAGATAGCGAGAGAGACTTCATGTCTTATTCTTTGGACATATTACCAGCAGTGATCAGTCCTTGGAGAAGAACATCATGCTGGTAAAATGGAGGGTCAGTGAAAAAGAGGAAGACCCTCAAAGAGATGGATTGGCACAGTGACAAAAGCAACTGTCTCAGTTGATTTTAGTGATTGTTAGGATGACACAGGACCAGGTTGTGTTTCGTTCTTTTGTTAATAAGGTGCTATGAATTGGAATAATACTTTACTTTGTCTTCTCAAGCTTCTGCTTTTTGTACATGCACCTTTAATTAAGGAACAATGGTAGTGTAGTGGAGTATGAACTGGGCTGCCAACTGCAAGGTCAGCAGTTTGAATCTTCCAGTCACTCCATGGGAGAAAGATGAGGCTGTCTACTTCTGTAAAGATTTACAGCCTCAGAAACCCAATAAAGGGTCATTATGAGTTGGAACTGACTCATACAACTAGCACCAACATCACACCTTTAATTATGTTAATGATTTTTCCTGGTATTCCTATTCTTTTGTGTCTTTTTATTAAGCATGAGTGTTGGATTTTGAGAAATGCCTCTTCTGCATTAAATAACATGATGTTATTCTTTTCCTTTATTTATGTAATAGATTACATGATTGTTTTTCTAATATTGAACCATCCTTGCATTCATACCTGGTGTGAATCCCACTTAGTCAAGATGCATTATTTTTTAAATTTATTTTTGGGTTCTATTAGAATAAGGAAGATCATAGAAAAATTGATGCCTTTGAATTGTGGTGTTGGAGGAGAATACTAAAAGTGCCATGGACTGCCAAGAGAACCAATAGATCTGTTTTGGAAGATGTGCAGCCAGAGTGCTCCTTGGAGGCCAAGATGGCTAAACTTTATCTCTCATACTTTGGACATGTTGTCAGGAGGGAACAGTCGCTGGAGAAGGATGTCATGTGGGGTAAGATTGAGGGTCATAGAAAAAGAGGAAGACCCCCAACAAGATGGATCAGCCAGGTGACATCATTGATGGCGTCAAGTGTGGCGGCGGTAGTGAGGTTGGCCTAGGATAGGACATTGTTTCATTCTGCTGTGCATGGGGTCACTATGAGTTGGTTCCGACTCAAAGGCACCTGACAACAACAACAACAATTAGCTAGGATTTTGTTGAGAAGTGCTGTGTCTATGATAATGAGGGATTGTTAGGCCCCAGATGGTCCTATCAAGTAGGAGACCCCAAAAAGATTACCAGTACTCGAGTTTGATGCAACAGCAAGAGGTTTATTTGCCAACGCGCTGGGGTCCACCTTCACTCACAAAAGTAGGAGACAAAGGCGACTCCCCTTTACAGTACAAACCAGTTTTTATAAGGTTTTAGGGGCATAATTGTGCAGTACCATAGATACAATTTCTGATTGGTTAACAATTGGAAAAGTATGAGATGTTACAGTTTAATTGGTCAGTATTGGTGGTCTTTGTTCTTAGGCTAGGGTAAAGGAAAACATCTGGCATTTGGTCTTGGGTCCTGTCTATTCTTTTTTTTTTTAATTAAATGTTTTTATTTTGCATTGAGTGAAAGTTTACAGGGCACATCATCAGCTTCACATTCAACCATTCATATAGCTTGTTTCATTACATTGATTATTATCCCCACCATATATCATCAGTGTACAGTGTTTCTCTCTATCCTCTTTAGCTTTTTTTTTTTTTTTTTGGATTGGGGGGGACTTGGCTTTTTGGAATTTACAGTCTCGGCTTTTAGGGAAGGTTTTTACGTTTGTCTGTGGATATCCAGGGCTCATGTATGAGATTACTAACAAGCATTACTGAATAATCAGATGAGGGACAGTTTGCTATGTCTACTAGGTAGCTAGAGTCTGATCCTCAGAGCCTATGGTTTGGATGGTCAACACCGCTTGGGCCCACAGGGGCTTGGCCTCCTGACCGGGTCTGCACTGTCTGCATCTGAATCCTCCTTATTTATTGAATGTTTAAGGGACGCTGCCTGTCTTAGGTGGTCAGTGCGAATTCCTCAGTCTTACCAGTCATTGAGACTCATTGCAGCATGGCAATGGCTCTGTCTTAAGTAGCCGAGGTTCCACGTGATCCTTACCCGTCTCTGGCCACACGTCCAGCATAAACAGCCGCCATCCGAGGAAGGCAGGGAGGGAGGAGATCGGCTGGGGACCCCATGCGCCAGACGTTGCCGGCCCACCACCTGCTCTAAGGTGACCAAACAGGATCACTATGCTGAGGTTCAATCAAGTTCTTAGGGGATCTTACTCTTTAGCAGGGGTAGCAAATGAGTAGCCACTCAGTGTTCACTTTGAGAATTACTTATATCATAAATTTGAGCATGTAGCTGATGAATATCCCCAGACAAGTGTATATTGTTCCACAACCTCCTAAAATGCTGTTGGATTAAGTTCCAATTAATTTCTGGGTTACTGAAAGATAACACAAATCTACTTATACGTTGAGTAACCTCAGCTGGGAGTGTAGTCTGGATATATTGGGTCTTATTTCCCTTAAGCGGTCTTCCTTTCTCTAAAGCATTTAGTCTGTTTTGTGAGCCTTTGTCTATTTACTCTTGGATCATATGAGCGAGACTAATGTCCCTAGATATTTGATTTACATGATGGGCAGGGCAAAAATCCTGTCTATTCTTTATCTAGTTCCCACTGTTGCTAGGGGTGAAAGGATATTCTAAGGCAGCATGAGTTGATTTAGCACGTTCCTGGAACAGGAGGACGTGTTCAGGCTAATGTACAGAATGGAGATTGACCTTGTCTCTGGAGGGAACAAAAACTGAGGCCTTGTCTATTTAAAATGCTTTTCTGAGCCTGACTAAAGTTTAGTCAAGCAGTCTCTAGGTAGGCAAAATCAGGTAAAACCAGTTAGGTCCTTACAGGATATTGGTCTATAATTTTCTTTTTTAGTGATGTTTGCTATCAGAGGTATAGTTGCTTCATAAAATGAATTCAGTTTTTCAATGTTTGGAAATAGATTGAGTAGAATTTGTACCAGTTCTTTGAATGTTTGGTAGAATTCATAGGAAAGCCGCCTGGGCCCAGACTTTTTTTGTTGGGTTTTTAATGACCTGATCAATTTCTTCTCTTGTAATAGCTCTACTCAAGTATTCTATGTTAGTTATTGTATTTCTAGAAATTTGTATTTCTAGAAATTAGTTAGTGTGTTTTTAGAAATTTGTCCTTTTTTCCTAGGTTTTCAGATTCGTTGAAGGAGTATAATTTTTCATAATATTCTGTTATTGTTCTCTTTATTTCTGTTGTGAACTCAGCCATTTAATTTCTTATTGGTATTATTTGCATCCTCTCCTTTTCTTTTGTTATATTTGTCAATGGTTTGTTAAATGTTTTAATCTTTTCAAGTAACATTTTGTCTTATTAATTATTTCTATTGGTTTTTTCACTTGTTTGTTTCTTTTATTTCTGCTATAATCTTTATGGTTGTGTTTTTTTTTTTTTTTCTTTCCTGGTTGCTGTAGGCTTACTTTGCTGCTCTTTTTCTAATTGTTGAAGATGTTGGGTTAAGGTGTTGATTTTGAAATGTTCTTCTTTTTGGTTGTGTGCATTTATTGCTATCAATTGCCCATTGAGTCCTGCTTTTGCTGTGTCCCAGATGTTTTGATCGTTGTGCTTTCATCCTTATTTAATTCAAGGAAATTTTTAATTTCATTTTTTATTTCTTCTACTAATCACTAGTTTTTAAGCAAGATGTTATTCAATTTCCATGCATTTGATTTTTTTCTCTTGATTTTCCAATTGTTGAATATAAATTTTGCATCACTGTGGTTTGAGAAGATGCTTCGTAGTATTTCTATGTTTTTAATTTTATTGAGACTTGTTTTATGGCTTAACATATAGCCTATTGTGGCAAATATTCTCAAAAAAATGTATGCTGAAAAAAATCTATAATGTGCTGTTGGGTGGTGTGTTTTGTATAAATCTATGAGGCCATTTTGGTTAATTGTGTTGTTTAGTTCTTCTGTGTCTTTGTTGAGTTTCTTTCTAGTTGTTCTTTCAGCAAAAGTGGCATATTAAAATCTCCTATAAAAGCTCCTGTAGAGTTAGTTGCTTCTTTCTTCAATTCTGTTAGAGTTTAATTGATATATTTTGAGGCTTTCTTATTGTGATGATTTCATATTTATTATGATTGTGTCCTCTTGTTCAACTGACCCTTTAATCATTACACAATGTCCTTCTTTGTCTCTTATGCTAGTTTTTGCATCAGAAATTACTATTGCCACTTCTTCTCATTTAAAAATATTGTTAGCTTGATATATTTTTCCATGCTTTGATTTGTGGTTTATTTTTGTCTTTCTGTGAGTCTCTTATGCCTCTTGTAGACAGTATATTGAAGGATCCTGTTGCTTATCCATTTTGCTACTCTCCATCTCTTGACTGGTTCATTTAAACCATTTACCTTCAGTGTAACTATCAATAGGTATGAATTGATTGCTGTCATTTTGCTGTGGGTTTTTGTTTGTTTGTTTTTTGGTACCTTTGCTCCACTTTATTTTCTGTGCTGAGATCATTTTGTGATATTGTTGTTTTAATGTTTACAAATCTTTTTTGTTTTCATCCTTTTTGCAATGATGAGATGATTTATTAATTTTCTTTGAGGCTACTCTGTTTAGTAACTTCTTCCCCACTATAAAATTGTCTGCTTTATCTTGAAATCTACCTGATATCCTTGCCGTTTGGAAATTCTGTAACATTTTGCTTTGTAGTTGTCTTCATTATAAATTGGTATCTCTGCTTCCCTTTTTCATTCTTGGAGCTTTGTTTTACTTTGGATATTTACATATATGAAAGCTCAAGATTCCAGAATTATCATCTGCCTCTGTTTCATTTGGTCTCTTGCATCTTTGCTGTCCAGAGTCTGTGAGTATGCTGAGTATGCTATTTTGCCAGTTGTTGCTGTTGTTGTTGTCAGGTGCCATCAAGTTGGAACCGACTCATAGCGACCCCATGCACAGCAGAACGAAA
>NW_006409212.1:0-8944 GCF_000296735.1 Chrysochloris asiatica | reverse complement strand
CTGTATGCTGAGCAAATAATACGAGAAGCTGGGTTCTACGAAGAAAAACGTGGCATCAGGATTGGAGGAAGACTCATTAACAACCGGAGATATGCCGATGATACAACCTTGCTTGCTGAAAGTAAAGAGGACTTGAAACATTTACTTATGAAGATCAAAGAGCACAGTCTTTGATATAGATTACATCTCAATGTCAAGAAAACAAAAATTCTCACCACTGGACCAATAAACAACATTCTTATCAATGGAGAAACGATTGAAATTGTCAAGGACTTCATTCTTCTTGGATCAACTATCAACACTCTCGGAAGCAGCAGTCAAGAGATTTTGCCAGTAGTCCAGCTTAATGTGTTTGATTTCAAACAAGTTGAGAAAAAAATTCTTTTGACACAATTCAAGTCTATGGACAGGCTTTACAGAAATATTTTACAATTTTGTTTGAATTATTTGTATTATAATCTCATGTAAATTAAACTCACTAGGTAATTTTTCAGAGCAAATAATTTTGACAAAATATATCCAAACTTGTACTAAAAAATAGTAAGTTATGAGGCTGCTAGAGACTGATTCTTAAGACTTGAAACTCGCTGCTAAATTGAACAATCAGCAGAGATTCTCTGAGTGGAGCAGGGTTGGCATCCACACACTGATTATGAAACAATGGGAAATCAATATGCAATGATTTGATTTTGTATCTGAAACAAAGGATAGAGCTATATAGATAAATAGAAAACAAGCTCTGAGATTTCTAAGATCTATTACTGGTCCTGTGAAAGATATATTGTCTGAGGCATTCTAGATTAATGTTTGAGGAGAAAAAAATAATTCTTCTTTTCTTTTCTAATTCCTTTGTCACTTAGCCAATCCACTCATTTGCAGTGATTTGTATTCTGTCACTCTTGCTGGATTGTTAACATCCTTTTTATGTCTAAATGGCATAATTACTAGTACTAAGATATTGAAGAATCAATTAAAAGAATATCTAGTTGGAGACAGGATATACACAATTAGGAAACAGTGAAAAGGCAGCTCTCTGCTCCCTCTGTCTTTCATCTCAGGCATAATTGAATCCTGCTTTTCCTTCTCAAATGACAATATGTCTTTTGATCTTTGTGAAAGAAGGAAAGATCAAGCTGATCCTCAGAATCCACACATGAAAGTCTTTCCCCCACCCACTTCTTCAAAGATTCAATTAACTTTGGGTTACAGTTATGTTTCCAATGTAATTACCAGGCACAAAAGAAAATTACTTCCTTTATTATCATAACCAAAAACATTTTTTTCTTCTTCTAGGTTTTTATGTTACATTTAAATTTTTTTGTAATTGTATTTTAAATCCATGAGATTCATAGAAATTTTACTGTTTCTCTGGAAATGCATAATAAGAAGATTTCATAATAACACAAATATATGTATATATATATATATACATATATATACACACATGCATATATATGTGTGTATGTGTATAGTCCTGGTGTGGCACTGTGAGCTAATGTGTCAGACTGCAAAGTCGTTTGAATGGCAAGGATGATGGTTCAAGCTCACCAGCTGCTCCTTGGAAACCCTATACAGGGTCGCTATGGGTCGGAATCGACTCAACGGTACTTAACAATAACTCATAAAACAAGTACTTCAGGACCACTTGCCCATAATTTACCGTATAAATATAATGATTCTTATCCCTCAGAACAGCGGTGCTTAACAGACTAGATGATATAGTGGAAGGAGCTGTGATCTACTTCAGATCCCAATATTCATTATTTTTCCTTCAGCAAGTATATCTCTGAGTTCCCAGTTATGTAGCTGTGAAACAAAAATACTTTAACCATAGTAATATTAGGAAAATCAAATGACCAAATTAATATGTGTTGCTTTTTTAGCAGTAATGAACTCTGCAACAGAAGCGAGTGTGTGTGTGTGTGTGTGTGTGTGTGTGTGTGTGTGTGTGAAAATATACACAGACATATACCATTTCAATAATTTCTAGCAATTTCTACAACTCAGTAACATTCATTACATTAGTTAAGTTGTGGAAACTTTTTTTGCCATCTTTCCCCAAATTTCTCTATCAACATTAACTTAAAATTCACTGCCCCCTAAGCTTTTTGCCTAGCTTTTTGAATTGCTGTTGTCAATTTGATCTCACATAGATAATTCTTTAATAGAACATAGTACTTGAGGCAGACATACTTTATTGATTAAGATAAACTCTTTGTGTGTGTGTGTGAATGGGAGTTCAAAGAAGACTTCAGGGCATAGTTTTGGTTTAAGGTTTAAAGTTTAAATATGTTTCAGAAAAACAGTTTTGGAGGTTCATCCAACCTCAGTGCCTCCAGAAAGTCTAGATTTGCAGTGGAAGCTTTTGTTATTACCATGACACTAGGAGAAAACCAAGCTTTGGGAAGACTCATAAAATACTGCAATGGTTAATCTAACTTTTAGTGCTCTTTCTTTGCAGCCAATTGCATTCATCTTAACAAACATTACTTTGAAATCTTGATGTAGGGATTCAAGTGCCTCAGTTCTGATCTAAATAAACCCATGAAGGAGACCATTAAGATTGCAGTTGTAGGATGAAAGATAAATCCAGTTATTTCCTTACCCAGATTCTATCAGGCTTTCCATATGTGTCGGGTCAATGAAGTGCCTCAAAATTTTCATAAAAACTTAAAGCAATAATGACACAATGACACTCCATCCATAAAAATATTACCTCAATGATAATACGTATTAATATTCTGGGATCAGTTTACCTCAAATAATTCACTACCCTCACTCATCGCCTCTTCCCCCAGCCCTAAACAGAAGGAAAGTCACTGGCACCAAAAGCTACACTACATCAAATCAAAGAGCTGCATGATGTATCTTATCCAGAAATTTCTCTGAAGTCCTGATCACTGCAGGAAATTTAGGTCAGTAACATTGGAATTCTGTAAAAGACTGAGATCGTGCTGTATTTGATTTGTTGGACTAAGGTGAAAGTGAGCAAGTTAATTGAGGAAAAGATAATGGAAATTGAACCTAATATGGCGCATTATGATCATGGGATATAAAGGAGCTCTCCTTCCCTTATTTTGGAAATACAGCAAAATAAAAAGGAGGAAGAGGACAAGAGGTAAGGTAAAGTATAAATTCACTCAATAAATAGTCTAAACCTTACCTACTTCCAGTTTTTCAGCATCTACTTCTTGCATTCCAAATATATGTCTAATTTGGAAACCTATAACAGCAAAATTCTTTGTTCAAGAAGTCATTTCTAAATAAAAATTGCGTTGTTGTTTTTTTCCTCCTGGGAAATTCTAATCTTAAGGCAAGGATAATCCTTGCAATTAAATTATAGCCATTTATAGATCTCTTTACAATTCAACTGAATGCTTTGGAAAGAAACCTAAAGCTTGCTGTCTATAAAGACATAATGGAGTGATATATATTCACATTCTTTCTGGGAGGCCTCAAAGATTATTTTTCAAGGAAATGAGAACACAGAAATGTACTGACATCTAGGAGACTGGCACAGAGTTTGAAAAGATTGAGAGATGTATTCACTATGGAAGCAATCTGCATGTTTGCACATAAACCAATCAGGAGCAAGCTGGCCTAATTATTTAGCCAGAACTGTGCCAGGCCCAGTGGGTGCGCAACTTGTGATCTAACAAAGCTGAAACATATTAAGGATTTACACGAGTACAGTCAAAGATTAAAAAACCTTATGTTGGATCTACAAACAAAATTGGAATCCTGATGTGGTGCTGTGGGATAAAGCACTGGACCATAGGTCGGTTTGAACTACAACATTGGTGGTTCAAATTCACCAGTTGCACTTTGGAAACCCTATCCAGGATTAGTATAAGTCAGAACTGACTTGCCAACATTTAGCAACTTAACATAAACAAATATAACAACAAAAATGATCAAAAGATGATCTTCTAGCTTCAGTTTTTAGGCATGACTAGAGTAGGGCCTCCTTGGTTTATCCATTGCTTCAAGGAGTTTTAGTGGTTCAGAGGTTTAAGTACTCAGATGCTAACCCCAAAGTTAGTAGTTTGAATCCATCTGTTATAGGAGAGGAATGTGGCAGACTGCTTGCGTACAGATCACAGCAGATACCCTATGGACAGTTCTATTCTGTCTTATAGGGTTGCCATGAATTGAAATTGATCTAATGGCAACATCCTGTACTTTTCCAGCCCCTCTTCCCATGTCTCCAAGAGGTGCCATGAGGATCATCTGAAAACCACTGAAATATCAAGTTTCCCTATTTTCTCAATTTCTGGAACCCATGGACTGCAGGTATATTATCTGTTTAAAAACAGTTAGGGGAACATCATGGAGCTTAAATAAATATAAATATATGTGTGTATGTATGAGGAAACCAGGTGGTAAAATACCAGGTTATGGTTCGCCACCAGGTAATGATTAAGTACTCTACTGCCAACTGGAAGGACGGTAGTTCAAGAGCACTCACAGAGAGAAAGATTTCTGATCTGCTTCAGTAAATACTAGAAACCCTGTGGGGTATTTTTTCTCTGTCACATAGAGTCAGTATGATTTGAAAATGGATTCATTTGGAAATAACCACAGTATTATATATATATGTATATATATTATGTATATATGGAGTCCTTGTGTGGCATGCAGGATAAGGACAGAATGCTAACCTCAAGATCTATGTTCAAACCAACCAGCCACTCCTCAGGAACCCTATACAGGATCACTATAAGTTGGGACCAACTCAACAGCATTTAACAACAAAAACAGCATGTGTGTGTATACATGTATTATATATAAAGAGAAAGAGATGTACTTTAGCTTTAGAAATGCTGACATGTGGGGAGAAAAAGCATGTGTCTTAGAGTGAGGAACACATTTCACAAAAATTATGTGAAAAAATGTTATAGAAATTCAAAGACAAAAGAGTTGCAACTGTGGTTGAACAAATCAAGACAGACTGCACTGTGGAGCTGAGACTTGATAGGTCAGATTTGGACAGGGAAAAAGAAAAAGAAGGGAGTTGTTTAGGAGTAGCAACAGCATTAGCAAAAATTCTGGAGCACAAAAGAGTGAAATGTATTTCAGGAAGCTGGTAAGTGTGGAATGGAGAGCCGCCTATGTTTTAAAAAAGAATCTCTGGTGGTACAGTGGATCAAGTATTAGACTCCTAACTGAAAGGTCAAAAAGATGAGGCAGTCTCCTTCTGTAAAAGATTTACAGCCTCTGAAACTATATGGAGGAGTTCTACTTCACATTATAGGGTCACCAGGAATTGGACTCCACGAGATGGCAGGGGGTTTGTTTTGCTTTTTATTTACTTGTTTAATTTTTGATGTTGCTGCTGCATATATATATGTATTTATATCTTTTAAACTTTTATTGTGAATTGAGTGAAGATTTACAGACAAGATGATCAGATTTACATTCAACAAATCATACACTTTGTTTCATCTCAATGATTATAATTTCCTCCCTACAACAACAGTTATCCAGCTTCCTCCCTATGGTTCCTATTTGCATTCCACCCACTTTCCCATCCCTTCCCAACTTTGTCCTTAGGAAAATGTTGCCCTTTTGAGTTTGAATAATTGACCATACCGTGGTGGGTATACCTTAGTAGTATTGTCCACTCCACTATATACCCATCTACTGACTGGCTGAAAGTTGGTCCAAGAGGATGAGTTCCTTTTCAGACCTGAAGGATATTCATGGGCCACAGTCTCAGGTTTACTGGTCAGTCTCTTTCTGACCAGTAAACCTGGACTTTTTTTTTTCAAATAAGTTTGAGTTTTGTCCCACATTTTCTCCCAATCTATGAGGGACTGGCTAATGTGATTCCTTTTAGGATAGTTGGTAGTGGTAGGCACCACCATCTTCTTCTTATGGAGACTTACGTTCACATGTTCCTAATGAACTAATTTATTCCAAGCTTCTTCAATTCTTTTCATTTTTCTTTCTTCCTCACATGGACAAACCAATAGCTGTACTTTAGATGGCTATTCATGCTTCATACTCCATCTAAGATCATCATCAAGATCCCACGCTACTCACCAAAGTAGGATATAGAACAATGCTTTTATGGACCATGTTATACCAGTTGATTATGGTGGCCCCTGAGACTATGGTCCTGAGGCCCCAGGCCCAGCAACTCACTGCCTTAAGATGCAAAACAATGGCTTCTGAGGGCATCTACTGACCCAGTTAAATTCAAGACAGAAGCATCAGTTCAGAGGTTATAGTGACTGTGTTGTTTATGTGATCTCCAAGGGGTAATCTTGATAGATTTTCTCAAAGAACATAGAATGATCATAGGGGCATGTTATTAAGAAGATTTAAGAGAAGTGAAAATTGCATTGGTGAGGAAAATTACTCTGAGGAAGGTTTTTTCTATTACAATGCACTTTTCATTCTTTGACAGTAGGGCCAATTGTTCTATGAGAATTTCATTGGGAAACCTAATCCCATCCACCCTACAGCCCTGATCTTGCCACTTAAGACTTCTTTTTGTTCCTTAAATTCAAAGAACTTTGAAAAGGAACATGACTTGAATCCTTGGAGAATGCCAAAACTGCTGTTTTGACATAGTGAAAATTTAAGAGTGCATAATTCTTCATGGAAGGATTGTTGTTTTAAGAGCCGTTGAGTCAGTTCTAACCCATAGAGACCCTGTGTAGGGTTTCCGAGGAGTGGCTGGTTAGCTTGAACCATCCATCTTGCAGTTCAAATTGACTTTGCAGTCCAGCACATTAACCCACAGCACCACCCCAGGATTCCATTCTTCATGGAGGGGTTATAGAGATGGGAATGACACCTTCAGAAATGTATGGAGTTAGATGGAGAATATGTTGATTAACAATAACTTCACATTTTGATATTTTTATTTAATAAATGTTTCTATGGTGTGGCATTTTAGGATTAGCTAACCATAAGGTTGGTTATGGTTAGCTAATCCTAAAATCCAGCCAATCCTTTAAAACCCCATACAGGATCACTATGAGTCAGAATCAATTACACAGCACTTAATAACAACAATGATTCTGTAGCAATGCTTTTTTTTCTTACCCTCACATATTGCTTTCAGTCTATCATCCTCATATATTGCTTTCAGTCTCTCCTCAATCAAGGAGAGCTAATTTTCTGATATAATGTAAGAGTAGCTTTCTTTCCAGAATAATAATAATAAAAAAGATATTCATCCTAAGAATCTGTACTTCAATTTTGGAAATGTTCAATCTTAATTGCATCACTAACTGCAGACTGATTAATGATTACACAAGACTTACTCCCAGTTATGCTAAAGGCCAACATCAGAAAGCCTAATTGCCTTTTATTCATTCTAGATGAGACAGTTGGGTCCTTTTACAGGTTATCAGTCCCCAGATCTTTCCTCAGAATTAAGAAATAAATTGCCTTTCTCAAGAAGAAATTGTACTTGAGTGTCCAAAGGGAAAAACTGACATTTATTAAGTATTAACCCATGATAAGAATCTGCTCTTTGAGTTACAATTGATAAATTAGTTAAATAGTAGTTTTGCTTTATTTTGTTTTGCTTCCTTTAGCTCTGTCTCCTCTTAAATACTGACATTTGAGGAACTTTTATACATTTCCTTCCAAACTCAAAAATTCACAGAGACATTGTCCAGTAATATTTTGCCGGCTTTATTATGCAATCGTTGATAAAACACTTTAAAAGAGGCTTCATATAATTATTCCCAAATTTAATACATGAAGTTCCTATGTTTTCATGAAGGTTTAAAAATAGTATTCTTCTATATAAGGATTCCAGATGGGAGCAGACAGTCTCATCTTTCTCCTGTTGAGTGACTTGTTGGTTTGAAAAGCTGAACTTGCAGTTAGCAGTCCAACATTTATTTGCCTGTGCAAATAAGAAGGTAAAGGGATGGCATATGCAAAAATCTGAAAGAAAAAAATTGCAAGCCAAAAACCATCTAGCTAGCAAGTTGTTCCTCAAATAATATCATGAAATTAGGGCATCTCCTGGTAAACAGAAATTAAAGGAATTTGTAATGACCAGACCAACTTTACTAAAAATGCTAAAGAATATTCCTAGGACTGAGAACAAACAACAGCAGACAACAATCTGAGATTACCACACATGACAACATTACCCAGAACTTAATCCAGATATAGAAGTATTTAAAACAACAACAACAAAAACAAGGCTACAAATAGGAAACCAGTGACATCAATGTATAATGAAGTTAACTACAAAGCAGAAAGAGAAAATAGTATAGATACAGAACTTCCAACTAGCAAGGAAGTCAAGCAGATTTCAAGATAAAACAGTCTGTTTTGACAAAGAACAAAAAAGAACAAATTATAGGATATCCTCAAAGAAAAAAAGATATACCTGCACATCAAAATAAAAAAATGGAAAATCAGAAAGAATTAGTAACCATTAACACAAAAGAAATGACAATGAAAACACAAATTGAACCCAGCGTAGAAAATTATGTGGAACAAAGAATCCAATAGTATGAAAAAGGAATACATAGAAGTGACAGCAATCTATTCATTGTTGTTATGTGCCGTGGAATCCTTTCCGACTCATAGCGACCCTGCATAGGGTTTCCGAGGCTGTACATCTTTACGGGGGCAGACAGCTTCATCTTTCTCCATTGGAACAGCTGGTAGTTTCGAACTGCTGACCTTGAGGTTCGCAGCCCAATTTGTAACCACTACGCTACCAGAGTTCCTGTTGATAATTACACTGGATATAAATGGATTGGATATACCGGTTGAGAGACAGAGAGACGAATGGATAAGAAAGCAGGATCCTTCAATGGGCTCTCTACAAGAGACATATAAAAAATATGGAGAAAGCCTAAATGACCATCAACAGAAGAATGGCTAAAACAAACATCGATACATACCGCAATGGAGTACTACAAAGTGTTAAAGAATTATGAATTTGTGAAACACTTTACAC
>NW_006409211.1:158289-164269 GCF_000296735.1 Chrysochloris asiatica | reverse complement strand
CTACATGGCAGATCAGTCCAACATGTCCATATACAGGGTACTAGCTACATGGCAGACAAGTCCAATATGTTTATATACAGAGAGTTACCTACTTGGCAGATCAGTCCAACATATCCATGAACAGAGAGCTATTTACATGGCAGATGAGTCCAAAATGTCCATATACCAAGAGCTAACTACAGGGCAGGTTACTGCAACATTTCATTATACAGAGTTCTAGTGAAAAGGCAGATGAGTCCAACTTGTCTATATAAAGAGACCTAGCTCCATGGCACGGTAGTTCAACATTTCCATATACAGAGCTCTAGTTAAAAAGCAGATGAATCCAACTTGTCCATGTACTGAGAGCTAGTTACATGGCAGAGTAGACCAACATGTCCATATAAAGGGTACTAGCTAGATGGCAGATGAGTCCAACATATCCATATACTGAGAGCTAGCTTCATGGCAGACAAGTCAAATATGTTCATATACAGAGAACTATCTAGTTGGGAGATCAGTCCCACATATCTATGTACAGTGAGCTAAATGCATGGCAGAAATGTCCAAAATGTCCATATACAGAGAGCTAGCTACATGGCAGGTAAGTGCAACATTTCCATATACAGAGTTCTAGCTACATGGCTGATGTGTCCAACATGTCCATACACTGAGAGCTAGCTACATGTCAGAGTAGTAAATCATTTCCATGTACAGAGTTGTCACTAAATGCATATGTTTCCACCGTGTCCATTCACTGAAGCTACCTAAATGGCAGACCAGTCAAATATGTTCATATACAGAGAGCTACTTACATGGCAAACCAGTCCAATATATACAAGTACAGAGAGCTAGCTATATGGCAGACAAGTCCATAATGTCCATAACAGAGAGCTAGAGACATGGCAGGGTAGTGCAACATTTCTAAATACAGAGTTCTAGCTACAAGGCAGAGTAGTCCAACATGTGTATATATAGAGGACTAGCTACAAGGCAGATGAGTCCAACATGTTCATAAAGAGAGAGCTGGTTACATGGCTGATGAGATCCACATGTCCGAATACAGAGAACTAGCTATATGGCAGACAAGTCCAATATGTTCAGATACAGAGAGCCAGCTATATGGCAGAGTAGTGCAGCCTTTACAAATTCAGAGTTCTAGCTACATGGCAGATGAGTCCAACATGTCCATATACAGAGAGTTAGCTACATGGCAGAGGAGTACAACTTGTGTATATTTAGAGGGCTACCTACAAGTCAGATGAGTCCATCATGTTCATATTGAGAGAGTTGACTACATGGCTGATGTGCCCATCATGTCCATATTTTGAGAGCTAACTACATGGCAGACAAGGCCAATATGTTCATATACAGGGAGCTACCTACATCGCAGATTACTCCAACATATCAAAGCACAGAGACCTAACTACAATTCAGACAAGTCCAAAACGTCCATAGACAGTGGTAGCTACATGGCAGAGTAGTGCAACATGTCCACATACAGAGTTCTCTCTTTATTGTAGATGAGTCCAAAGTGTGCAAATACTATATGCAGAATACTAGCTAGATGGCAGATGAGTCCAACATGTCCATATACAGAGAGCTAGCTACATGGCAGACAAGTCCAACATGTCCGAATTCCAAGAGCAAGCTACATGGCAGACAAGTTCAAAATGTCCATATACAGAGGTAGCTACATGGCAGCGTAGTGCACCATGTCCTTATACAGATTTCTAGCTACATGGCATATGAGTCCAATGTGTCCATATACTGAGAGCTAGTTTCATCCAGAGTATCCCAACATGTCCATACAAAGAGTACTAGCTACATGGCAGACGAGTCCAAAATATTCATATAAAGAGAGCTAGCTACATGGCAGAGTAATGCAACTTCTCCATATACAGAGTTCTAACTACATGGCAGATGAGACCAATGTTTCCATATACAGAGAGCTAGCTACAAGGCAGAGTAGTACAACATATCCATATAGAGAGTTCTAGTGACATGGCAGATGAGTCCAACATGTCCTTATACTGATAACTGGCTACATGACAGAGTAGTCCAACATGTCCATATATAGTGAACTAGCTACATGGCAGATGAGTCCAATATGTCTATATATAAATTAATAGCTACAAGGCAGATGAGTCCAGCATGTTCATAAATAAACAGCTGTCTACATGGCTGATGAGTCCCACATGTCCGAATACAGAGATCTAGCTACATGGCAGACAAGTCCAATATGTTCATATACAGAGAGCTACCTACATGGCAGATCAGTCCAACATATCCATGCACAGAGAGCTAGCTACATAGCAGACAAGTCCAAAATGTCCCTATAAAGAGATCTAGCCACATGGCAGATTAGTGCGACATTTCCACACACAGAGTTCTGGCTACATGACAGATGAATCCATCGTATCCTTATACTGAGAGATAGCTACATGGCAGATGAATACAACATGTGTATATATAGAAGACTAGGTTCAAGGCAGATGAGTGCAACATGGTCATATAGAGAGAGCTGGCTACATGGATAATGCGTCCAACCTGTCCATATACAGAGAGCTAGCTACATGGTAGAGAAGTCCAATATGTTCATATACCAAGAGCTAACTACATGTCAGATCGTCTAACATACCCATGCTCAGACAGTTAGCTTAAAGGCAGACGAGAACAAAATAGCCATATACAGAGAGCTAGCTATTTGCCAGAGTAGGGCAACATTTTCATATACAGATTTTTAACTACATGGCAGATGAGTCAAACATGTCCATATATTGATAGCTAGCTACACGGTAGAAGACTCCAAAATGTCCATATACAGAGACCTAGCTACATGCCAGAATAGTGCAACATTTCCATATACAGAGTTCTAGCTAGATTGCAGGTGAGGCCAACATGTGTATATATAGAGGACTAGCCTCAAAGCAGAGGAGTCCAACATGTTCATACACAGATAGCAGCCTACAAGTCTGATGAGTACAATGTGTCCATATACAGAAAGCTAGCTACATGGCAGAGAAGTCTAATATGTTCATATACAAAGAGCTACCTACATGGCAGTTCCGTCCAACATACCCATGATCAGACAGCAAGCTTCATGGCAGACGAGTACAAAATGGCCATATACAGAGAGCTAGCTACATGGCAGAGTAGCGCAACATTTCTATATACAGAGTTCTACCTACATGGCAGATGAATCCAACGTGTTCATAGACTGAGAGGTAGGCACATGGCAGAGTAGTCCAACAAGTCCATATATAGAGAACAAACTACTTGGCCGATGAGTCCAACATGTTCATATACTGAAAGTTAGCTACATGACAGATGAGTCCAACATGTATATATTTAGATGGTTAGCTACAAGCAGATGAGTCCAACATGTTCATACACAGAGACCTGGCTTCATGGCTGATAAGTCCAACATGTCTATATGCTGAGAGCCAACTAGATGGCCGACACGGCCAATGTGTTTATATACAGAGACATATATACATGGTAGATGATTCCAACATATCCATGCACAGAGAGCTAGCTACGTGGCAGAGGAGTCCAGCATGTCCATATACTGAGAGTTAGATACATGGCAGATGAGTGCAACATGTGTATATATAGAAGACTAGCTACAGGCAGATGAGTTCAACATGTTCCTACAGAGAGAGCTGGCTACATGGCTGATGAGTACAGCATGTCCATATAAAAAGACCTAGCTACATGGCAGAAAAGTCCAATATGTTCATATAGAGAGAGCTACATACATGGAGGTTCAGTTCAACATATCCATGCAAAGACAGCTAGCTACATGGCAGACGAGTCCAAAATGTCCATATACAGAGACCTAGCTACATACCAGAATAGCGCAACATTTCATATACAGAATTTTAGCTACATGGGGGATGAGTCCACGTGCCCATGTACTGAGAGTTAGTTACATGGGAGATGAGTCCAACATTTGTATATATAGAGGACTAGCCTCAAGGCAGAGGAGTCCAACATGTTCATACACAGACAGCAGCCTACAAGTCTGATGAGCACATCATGTTCGTATACAGAGAGCTAGCTAAATGGCAGACAAGTTCAATATGTTCATATACAAAGATCTACCTACATGGCAGTTCCGTCAACATACCCATGCTCAGACAGCTAGCTACATGAATCCAATGTATCCTATGAATGTGTCCTGTATGAATCAAATATACTGAGAGCTAGCTACATGGCAGAGTAGTCCAACATGTTCATATACAGAGAACTAACTACATGGCCGATGAGTCCAACATGTCCATATACTGAAAGTTAACTACATGGTAGATGAGTCCAACATGTGTATATATAGAGGATTAGCTACCAGTCAGATGAGTCCAACATGTTCCTACAGAGAGAGCTGGCTACATGGCTAATGAGTACAGCATGTCCATATACAAAGAGCTAGGTACACGCAGACAAGTCCAATATGTTCATATAGAGAGAGCTACATACATGGAAGTTCAGTTCAACATATCCATGCACAGAGAGCTACCTCCATATCAGACGAGTTCAAAATGTCCATATACAGAGAGATAGCTACATGACAGATGAGTACAACTTGTGGATATATAGAGGACTAGTTACAAGGCAGAAGTGTACAACGTGTTCATACAGAGAGAACTGGCTACATGGCTGATGAGTCCAACATGTCCATATACAGAGAGCTAGCTACATGTCAGACAAGTCCAATATGTTCATATACAGAGAGCTAACTACTTGTCAGATCAATCCAACATATGCATGTACAGACAGCTAGCTACATAGCAGACGAGTCCAAAATGTCCATATACAGAGAGTTAGCTCCATGGCAGGGTAGTGCAACATTTCCATATACATGGTTCAAGCTACATGGCAGATGCATCCAACGGGACAATATGCTGAGAGGTAGCTAAAATGTATACATGTCCAATATGTTCATACTCAGAGTACTAGCTCCTTGGCAGATAAGTCCATCATGTCCATATACTGAGAGCTAGCTACATCACAGAGGAGTCCAAAATGTCCATATGGAGAGAGCTAGCTACGTGACAGGGTAGTGCAACTTTTCCATATACAGGGTAATAGCTACATGGCACATGAGTGAAACTTGTCGATATACAGAGAGCTAGCTACATGGCAATGTAGTGTAACATTTCCTTATACAGGGTTCTAGCTACAAGGCAGATGAGTCCAACTTGGCTATATACAGAGAGCTAGCTACATGGCAAGGCAGTGCAACATTTCCATATACAGAGTTCTAGCTACAAGAAAGATGAGTCCAACTTATCTATACACAGAAAACTAGCTACAATGTAGAGTAGAGCAACATGTCCATATACAGGGTACTAGCTACTTGGCTGATGAGTGCAAGACGTCAGTATACTGAAAGATAGCTACATGGCCGACAAGTCCAATATGTTTATATACTGATAGCTACCTATATGGCAGATCAGTCCAAAATATCCATGCACAGAGAGTTAGCTGCATGTCAGATGAGTCCAAAATGTCCATATACACAGAGCTAGCTACATGTCAGGATAGTTCAACGTTTCTATATACAGTGTTCTAGCTACATGGTAGATGAATTCAACTTATGTATATACAGAGAACTAATAACAATGCAGGGTAGTGCATCATTTCCTTATATTGAGCTCTAGTTACAAGGCAGATGAGCACACCTTGTGCATACACAGAGAGCTAGCTACATGGCAGAGTAGTCCAATATGTCCATATACAGGGTACTAGCTACCTGGCAGATGAGTCCAATATGTCCATATACTGAGAGCGAGCTACATAGCAGAAAAGCCCAATATGTTCATATACAGAGAGCCACCTACTTGGCAGATCAGTCCAACATATTCAGGTATAGTGAGCTAGCTACAAGGCAGATGATATCAAAATTTCCATATACAAAGAGCTAGCTACATGGCAGAGTAGTGTAACATTTCCATATACAGAGTTCTAGCTACAGGGTAGATGTGTCCAACATGTAGAT
>NW_006409211.1:156607-157174 GCF_000296735.1 Chrysochloris asiatica | reverse complement strand
ATATACAGATAGCTAGCCACATGGCAAGGTTTTGCAACATGTCCATATACAGGGTACTAGCTACATGGCAGATGAGTGTAACTTGTCTATATGCAGAGAGCTAGCTACAAGGCAGGGTAGTGCAAAATTTCATCAAACAGAATTCTAGTAAAAAGGCAGATGAGTCCAACTTGTGTATATACAGAGAGCGAGCTACATTGCAGGGTAGTTCAACATTTCCATATAAAGAGCTCTAATTACCAGTCAGATGAGTCGAATGTGTCCATATACTGAGAACTAGCTACATGGCAGAGTACTACATCATTACTATGTACAGGGTACTAGCTACATGGCAGATGAGTCCAACATGACCATATACAGAGAGCTAGCAGCATGTCAGAGTAGTGCATCATTTCCACATACAGAATTCAAGCTACATGGCCAATGAGTCCAAAGTGTTTATATACTAAGAGTAGTCCACCATGTGCATATACATGGTACTAACTACATGGCAGAAGAGTCTAACATGTCCATATAATGAGAGTTAGCTACATGGCAGACAAGTCCAATATGTTCATATACAGAGAG
>NW_006409211.1:154078-155762 GCF_000296735.1 Chrysochloris asiatica | reverse complement strand
TCAATCCATCATATCCATGTACAGAGAGCAAGTTCCATGGCAGACATGTTCAAAATGTCCATATACAGAGAGCGAGCTACATGACAGGATAGTGCAACATTTCCATATACAGAGTTCTAGCTACAAGACAGATGAGTACAACTTGTCCATATACTGAGAGCTAGCTACATGGCACACAAGTCCAATATGTTTATATACAGAGAGCTACCTATTTGGCAGGTCATTCCTGCATATTCATATACATAGAGCTAGCTATATGACAGTAGAGTCCAAAATGTCCATATACAGAGAGCTAGCTACATGGCAATGTAGTGCAAGATTTCCTTATGGAGAATTCTAGCTACGAGGCAGATCAATCCAACTTGGTCTATATACGAGAGCTAGTGACATGGCAAGGTATTGCAATATTTCCATATACAGAGTTATAGCTACAAGACAGACGCGTCCAAAATGTCCATATACAGAGATCTAGGTACATGGCAGGGTAGTACACCATTTCCATGTACAGAGTTCTAGCTACAATACAGAGTACTCTAAAATATCCATATGCAGAGAGCTAGCTACATGGCAGGGGAGTGCAACATTTCCATATACAGAATTCTAGCTACATGGCAGATGTGTCCAACTGGTCTATATACTGAGAGCTACCTACATGGCAAATCAGTCCAACATGTCCATATACAGGGTATTGGCTACATGGCAGATGAGCCCAACATTTCCATATATTAAAAGCTAGTTCAATGGCAGACGAATCCAAAATGACCATATACAGTGTACTAGCTACATTGCAGATGAGTTCAACATGTCCATATACTGAGAGCTAGCTACATGGCAGACAACTCCAATATGCTCATATACAGAGTGCAACTATTTCCATATACAGGGTTTGAGCTACAAGGCAGATGATCCAGCTTGTCTCTAGATAGAAAGCTAGTTACATGCTAGAAATAGTGCAACATGCCCATATACAGGGCACTAGCTGCATTGCAGATGAGGCCAACATGTCCATATACTGAGAGTTCTACATGGAAGATGAGTCCAGAACGTCCCCACCTACATGGCAGGATAGTGCAACCTTTCCATATACAAGGTTCTAGCTACAAGCCAGAAAAGTCTAAAATGTCCATATACAGAGAGCTAACTGCATGGCAATTTATTGCTACATTTCTATATACAGAGTTCTAACTACATGGCAGATGAATCCAACTTGTCTATATACAGAGAGATATCTACATGACAGAGTAGTCCAACATGTCCATATACAGAGTTCTAGCTACATGGCAGATGTGTCCAATGTGTCCTTATACAGAGAGCTAGCTACATGACAGAGTAGTTCAACATATTCATATAGAGAGTTAGGTTCTTGGCAGATCAGTCCAACATATCTGTGTACAGAGAGCAAGCTACATGGTAGACGAGTCCAAAATGTCCATTTACAGAGAACTAGTGACATGGCAGGATAGTGCGACATTTCCATATTCAGAGTTCTAGCTACAAGACAGACGAGTCCAAAATGTCCATATAGAGAGAGCTAGCTAAATGTCAGTGCAGTGCAACATTTCTAGTCACAGAGTTCTAGCTACAAGGCAGCGTATTACAAAATGTCCATATACAGATAGCTAGCTACATGACAGGGTAGTGCAACATTTCCGTATACAGAGTTCTAGCTACATGGCAGATGTGT
>NW_006409211.1:147805-151158 GCF_000296735.1 Chrysochloris asiatica | reverse complement strand
CCAATATATCCATGTACAGAGAGCTAGCTTCATGGCAGACTACTCCAAAATTTCCATATACAGAGGCAGGATAGTGCAACATTTCCATATACAGAGTTCTAACGACAAGGCACATGAGTCCAACTTGTCTATATACAGAGAGCTAGCTACTTGACAGAGCAATCCAACACATCCATGTAGAGTGAGCTAGCTACATGGCAGATGTGTGCAAAGTGTCCATATACAGAGTACAAGGTACATCAAAGATGAGTCCAACTTGTCTATATATAGAGATTAGCTACATGGCAGAGTATGGCAACATGTTCATATACAGGGTATTAGCTACATAGCAGTTGAGTCCAACTTGTCTATATACAGAGAGCTAGATACATGGCAGTGTAGTGCAACATTTCCATATGCAGAGTACTAGCTACAAGACAGTTGCGTCCAACTTGTGCATATACTGAGAGCTAGCTACATGACAGAGTAGTCCAACATGACCATATACAGAGTTCTAGCTACATGGCTCATGTGTCCAATGTGTCCATATACTGAGAGCTAGCTACATGGCAGATGAGTCCAAAATGTGCATATACAAAGAGCTAGCTACATGGAAGTGTAGTGCAACATTTCCATATATAGAGTTCTATTACAAGGCAGATGATTCCAACTTGTCTATATAAAGAGAGCTAGCTACATGGCAGGATAGTGTTACATTTCCATATTCAGAGTTCTACCTACATGGCAAATGAGTCCAACTTGTCTACATAGAGAGAGTTAGTTCCATGGCAGGGTAGTGTAACATTTCCATATACAGAGTTCTATCTACATGGCAGATGTATCTAATGCGTCCATATACTGACAAGTAGCTACGTGGCAGATGAGGCCAATATGTTCATATACAGGGTACTAGCTACATGGCAGATGAGTCCAACGTGTCCATATTCTGAGAGCTAGCTACATGACAGACTAGTCAAAATGTCCATATACAGAGTTCTAGCTACAAGACACATGATTACAACTTGTCTATATACAGAGAGCTAGCTGCATGGCAGTATAGTGCTACATTTCCATATACAGAGTTCTAGCTACAAGGCAGGTGAGTCCAACTTGTCTATATTCAGAGAGATAGCTACATGACAAGGTAGTGCAACATTTCCATATACAGAGTTCTAGCTACAAGGCAGATGAGTCCCACATGTCTGTATACAGGGTACTAGCTTGATGGCAGATGAGTCCAACATGTCCATATACTGAGAGGTAGTTACATGACAGACAAGTCAAATATGTTCTTATACAGGGAGCTAACTACTTGGCAGATTAGGCTAACATATCTATGTACAGAGAGCTAGCTACATGGCAGACGAGTCCAAAATGTCCATATACAGAGAGCTAGATACATGGCAAGGTAGTATAACATTTCCATATACAGAGATCTAGCTACAAGGCAGATGAGTCCAACTTGTCTATACACAGAGAACTAGCTACATGGTAGGATAGTTCTACATTTTCGTATACAGAGTTCTTGCTTCAAGGCACATGAGTCCAACTTTTCTATGTAGAGAGAGCTAGCTACATGGCAGGGTAGTGCAAAATTTCCATATACAGGGTACTAGCTACATGGCAGATATTTCGAACATGTTCATATACCGAGAGTTAACACCATGGCAGGGTAATGCAACATTTCCATATATAGAGTTCTATCCACATGGCAGATGTGTCCAATGTGTCCATATACTGAGAACTAGCTATATGGCAGACAAGTCCAATATGTTCATATACAGGGTACTAGCTACATTCCAAATGAGCCCAACATGTCCATATACTGTGAGCTAGCTACATGGCAGATAGGTCCAATATGTTCATATACTGGGAGCTACCTACTTGGCAGATCAGTCCAACATATACATGTACAGAGAGCTAGCTACATGGCAGACAAGTCCAAAATGTCCATATACTGAGAGTTAGCTCCATGGAAGTGTAGTGCAACATTTCCATATACAGAGTTCTAGGTACATGTCCGATGAGTCCAACGTGTCCATATACTGAGAGCTAGCTACATGGCAGACATGTCTAAAAAGTTCATATACAGAGAGCTACCTACTTGGCAGATCAGTCTAATATATCCTTCTTAGAGAGCTAGCTACATGGCAGACAAGTCTAAAGTGTCCATATGCAGAGATCTAGCTCCATGGCAGGGTAGTGAAACATTTCCATACACAGAGTTCTACCTATATGGCAGATGTGTCCAAATTGTCGATATACTGAGAACTAGCTACATGGCAGAGAAGTCCAATATCTTCATACACAGAGAGCTACCTACTTGGCGGGTCAGTACACTATATCCACAAACAGAGAGCTAGCTACATGGCAGATGAGTCCAAAATGTCCATATACAGAGAGCTAACTACTTAGCAGGATAGTGCAACATTTCAATATACAGAGTTCTAACGACATGGCAGATGAGTCCAACTTGTCTATATACAGAGAGCTGGCTCCATGGCAGGGGAATGTAACATGTCCATATACAGGGTACTATTTACATGGTAGATGAGTCCAACTTGTCTATGTACAGAGAGCTTGCTACATGTCAGGGTAGTTGAAAATTTCCATATGCAGGGTACTAGCTACCAGACAGATGAGTCCTACTTGTCGATATACAGAGTGCTAGCTACATGGCAGGGTAATGCAACTTTTCCATATATAGAGTTCAAGCTACAAGGCAGATGATTACAACTTGTCTATTTTCAGAGAGGTAGCTACATGGCAGAGTAGTGCAACATGTCCATATACAGGGTACTAGCTACCTGGCTGATGAGTCCAACATGTCCATATATTGAGAGCTAGCTACATGGAAGACAAGTCCAATTTGTTCATATATAGAAAACTACTTACTTGGCAGGTCAGTACAATATATCCATGTACAGAGAGCTAGTTATGTGGCAGACAAGTCTAAATTATCCATATACAGAGAGCTATCTACATGGAAGGGTAGTGCAACTTTTCCATATACAGAGTTCTAGCTACAAGGCAGATGATTCCAACTTGTCTATATTCAGAGAGCTAGCTACATGGCAGGTTAGTGCTACATTTCCATATACAGAGCTTTAGCTTCAAGGCAGATGATTCAAACTTGTCAATATACAGAGAGCTAGCTACATGTCATGATAGTGCACCATTTCCATATACAGAGTGCCAGCTACAAGGCAGAAGAGTCCAACTTGTCTATATACAGAGAGCTAGCTACATGACAGGGTAGTGCAAATTTTCCTTATACTTAGAGCTAGCTACATGGCAAAGTAGTGCAACATGTCCATATACAGAGATCTAGCTACATGTCAGATGTGTCCAACGTGTCGATATACTGAGAACTA
>NW_006409211.1:128867-129591 GCF_000296735.1 Chrysochloris asiatica | reverse complement strand
CAATATGTTCATATAGAGAGAGCTATGTACATGGCAAATCAGTCCAACATATCCATGCAGAAAGAGCTAACTACATGGAAGACGAGTAAAAAATGTCCATATACAGAGATAACTAGATGGCAGAGTAGTGCAACATTTCCATATAGAGAGTTCTAGCTACATGGCAGTTGAGTCCAAGGTGTCCATATACTGAAAGCTAGCTACATGGCAGAGTAGTATAATATGTCCATATACTGAGAGTTAGCTACATGGCAGATGAGTCCAAGATGTGTATATATAGAGGAGTAGCTACAAGCAGATGAGTCCAACATGTGCATACACAGAGAGCTTGTTACATCCCTGATGAGTCCAACATGTCCATATACAGAGAGCTAGCTACATGGCAGACGAGTCAAAAATGTCCATATAAAGAGAGTTAACTACATGGCAGAGTAGTGCAACATTTCCATAGAAAGTGTTCTAGCTGTATGACAGATGAGTCCAACATGTCCATCTACTGAGAACTAGCTACATGTCAGAGTAATGCAACATTTCCATATACTGAATACTAGATTCATGGCAGATGCTTCCAACATGTCCCTGTACTGAGAGGTAGTTACATTGCAGATGAGTCCAACAGGTGTATATAAAGAGGACTAACTGCAAGGCAGATGAGTCAACATGTTCATACAGAGAGAGTTGGCTACATGGCTGATGACTCCAACATGTACATATACAGAGAGCT
>NW_006409211.1:119070-126188 GCF_000296735.1 Chrysochloris asiatica | reverse complement strand
AGGGTAGTGCAACTTTTCTGTATACAGAGTACTAGCTACATGGCAGATGTGTACAACGTGTCCATATACTTACAGCTACATACATGTCAGATGAATCCAACATGTCCATATACAGGGTATTTGCTACATGGAAGATGAGTCGAATATGTCCATATAATGAAAGCTAGCTACATGGCAGACAAGTCCAAAATAACGATATACAGGATACTAGCTATATGGCATATGAGTTCAACATGTCCATATACTGAGAGGTAGCTACATGGCAGACAAGTCCAATGTGCTCATATACAGAGAGATAGCTACAATGAAGGGTAGTGCAACATTTGCATATATAGAATTGGAGCGACAAGGCAGATGAGTCCAACTTGTTTATATACAGAGAACAAGCAACATGGCAGAATAGTGTAAAATGTCTATATACAGTGTACTAGCTACCTGGCAAATGTGTCCAACATGTCCATATACTGAGAGCTAGCTACGTGGCAGACAAGTCCAAAATGTTCATATACAGAGAGCTACCTACATGACAGAACAGTCCAACTTATCCATGTACATAATGCTAGGTTCATGGTAGAAGAGTCCAAAATGTCCATATACAGAGAGTTAGCTATATGAAAGGGTAGTGCAACATTTCCATATACAGAGTTCTAGCTACAAGGCAGATGTGTCCAACTTGTCTATAAACAGAGAGTTAACTACATTGCAGGGTTCTGCAACATTTCCATATTCAGAGTTCTAGCTACAATGCAGATATGTCCAACTTGTCTATATACAGAGAGCTAGCTACATGGCAGGGAAGATCATCATTTCCTTATACAGAGTTCTGGCTACAAGGCAGATGAGTACAACTTGTCTATATACAGAGAGCTAGCTGCATGACAGAGTAATGCAACATGTCCATAAACAGAGTACTAGCTACATGGTAGATGAGTCCAAGATGTTCATATACTGAGAGCTAGCTACATGAAAGACTAGTCCAATATGTTCATATACAGAGAGTTAGCTACATGCCAGGCTAGTGCAATATTTCCATAAACAGAATTCTAGCTACATGGCAGTTGTGTCCAACTTGTCCATACACTGTAGCTAGCTACATGGCAGACAAGACCAATATGTTCATATACAGAGAGCTGCCTACTTGGAAGAACAGTCCAACATATCCATGTACAGAGAGCTAGCTACATGGCAGACGAGTCCAAAATATCCATATACAGAGAGTTAGCTACAGGAAAGAGTAGTACTACATTTCCATATACAGAGTTTTAGCTTCAACTCAGATGATTCCAACTTGTCTATATACAGAGAGCTAGCTACATGACAGAGTAGTGCAAGATTTCCTTATACAGGGTACTATGGCTGATGAGTCCAACATGTCCATATACCGAGGGCTAGCTTCATGGCAGACAAGTCCAATATGTTCATATATAGACAGCTACCAACTTGTCAAATCAGTCCAACATATTCATGTACAGAGAGCAAGCTACATGGCAGAGTAGTGAAACATATCCATATACATGATACTAGCTACATGGCAGATGAGTCCTGCTTGTCTATATACAGAGAGCTAGCTACATGGCAGGGTAGTGCAACATTTCCATATGCAGGGTTCTAGCTACAAGGTAGATGATTCCAACTTGTTCAAATACTGACAGAAGCTACATGGCTGAGTAGTGCAACATGTCAATATACAGGGTACTATCTACCTGGCTTATGAGTCCAACATGCTCTTATACTGAGAGCTAGCTACATGGCAGATGAGTACAAAATGTCTATATACAGAGAGTTAGTTACATGGTAGAGTAGTGCAACATTTCCCATATATAGAGTTCTAGCTACAAGTCAGATGAGTCCAACTTGTTTATATACAGAGAGCTAGCTACATGAATGGGTAGTTCAACATTTCCTTATACAGAGTTCTACCTACATAGCAGATGTGTCCAACGAATCCATAAACTGAGAGCTAGCTACATGGCAGAGTAGTCCACAATGTCCATATACAGGGTACGAGCTACATGGCAGATGAGTGCAACATGTTCATATACTGAGAGCTAGCTACATGGCAGACAATTCCAACATGCTCATATACAGAGAGCTAGCTATATGGCAGGGTAGTGCAACGTTTCCAATACAAGGTTCTAACTACAAGGCAGATGAGTCCAAAATGTCCATATAAAGAGAGCTAGCTGCATGACAGATATTGCTACATTTCTATATACAGAGTTGTAGCTACAAGGCAGATGAGTCCATCTTGTCTATATACAGAGAGATAGCTACATGGCAGAGTAGTCCAACATGTCCATATACTGAGTTCTAGCTACATGGAAGATATGTCCAACGTGTCCATATACAGAGAGCTAGCTACATGACAGAGTACTCCAACATGTCCATATAAAGAGTACTAGCTGCCTGGCTAATGAGTCCAACTTGTCCATATACTGAGAGCTAGCTACATGGCAGACAAGTCCAATGTGTTCATATACAGAGAGCTTGCTACATGGCATGGGAGTGCAACATTTCCATATACAGAATTTCAGATACATGAAAGATGTGTCCAACTAGTCCATATACTGAGAAGTAGCTACATGGAAGTGTAGTTCAAAAAGCCCATACACAGGCTACTAGCTACATGGAAGATGAGTCCAGCATGTCCATATACTGACAGATAGCTACATGGCAGACAAGTCCAATATGTTCATATACAGAGAGCTACCTACTTGGCAGATCAATCCAACATATCCATGTACAGAGAACTAGCTACATGGTAGAGGAGTCCAAAATGTCCATATACAAAGCACTAGCTACATGGCAGTGCAGTGCAACATTTTCATATACAGAGTTCTACCTACTAGGCAGATGAGTCCAAATTTGTCTATATACAGAGTGCTAGTGACATGGCAGGGTAGTGAAACATTTCCATATACAGAGTTCTAGCTACAAGGCAGATGAGTCCAAAATGTCCATATACAGAGAGCTAGCGACATGGCAGGGTAGTGCAACATTTCCATATACAGATTTCTAGCTACAAGGCAGATGTGTCCAACGAATCCATATACAGATTACTAGCTACATGTCAGATCTATCCAACATGTCCATATACAGGGTATTTGCTACATGGCAGATGACTCCAACATTTCCATATACTGAAAGCTAGCTACATGACAGACGAGTCCAAAATGACCATATTCAGGTTATTAGCTACGTGGCAGATGAGTCCAACATGTCCATATACTTAAATCAAGCTACATGGCAGATTAGTCAAAAATTACAATAATGTGTTCAACGTTTCCATATTCTGAGAGCTAGCTACATGGCAGAGTAGTCCAACATGTCTATATTCAGGGTAGTAGCCTCGGAAACCCTGTACAGGGTCGCTATGGGTTGGAACCGACTCGAAGGCACTTAACAACAACAAACAACAAGCTACATGACAGATGTGTTTAACGTGTTCATATACTGAGATCCACCTACAGGGCAAACAAGTCCTATATATTCATATACAGAGAGATACCTAGTTGGCAGATCAGTAAAACCTATCCATGTACAGAGAGCTAGCTACATGGCAGATAAGTCCAAAATGTCTATATACAAAGAGTTAACTTCATGGCAGTGTTTTGCAACATTTCCATATACAGTGTTCTAGCTACAATTCAGATGAGTACAAATTGGCTATATTCAGAAAACTAGCTACATGGCAGAGTACACCAACATGTCCATTTTCAGAGTTCTAGCTATATGGCAGATGTTTCCAACGTGTCCATATACTGAGAGCTAGTTACATGTCAGACAAGTCCAGTATGTTCGTAAACAGACAGCTAACTATTTCGCAGATCAGTGTAACATATCCATGTACAGACAGCTAGCTACATTGCAGACGAATTCAAAATGTCCATATACAGAGATCTAGCTACATGGCAGGGTAGTGAATCATTTCCTTATACAGAGTTCTAGGTACAAGGCAGATGAGTCCAACTTGTCTATATACAGAGAGCTAGCTAGATAACAGAGTAGTGCAACATTTCCATATACAGAATTCTAGGTTTGTGGCAGATGTGTTCAACATATCCAGCCACTGAGAGCTAGCTCCATGGCAGAGCAGTCCGCAATGTCCATAAACAGGGTAATAGCTATATGGCAGATGAGTCCAACATGTGCATATACTGAGAGCTAGCTACTTGGCAGTGTACTGCAACATTTCCATATATAGTGTTCTAGCTACATGACAGATGTGCCCAACGTGTCCATATACTGAGAGCAAGCTATATGGCAGACAAGTCCAATATGTTCATATACAGAGAGCTACCTACTTGTCAGATCAGTCCAACATATCCATGTATAGACAGCTACCTACATGGCAGACATGGCCAAAATGTTCATATACAGAGAGCTAGCCAAATGGCAGGGTAGTGCAACATTTCCATATACAGAGTAATAGCAACATGGCAGATGAGTCCAACATGCCCATATCCTGAGAATAAGCTACATGGCAGATGAGTCCAGCATGTGCATATTTAGAGGGCTTGCTACAAGACAGATTAGTCCAATATATCTATATACAGAGAGCTAGGTACATGGCAGGGTAATGAAACATTTCCATACACAGAGTTCGAGCTACAAGGCAGATGAGTCCAACTTATCTATATACAGAGAGCTAGCTACATTGCAGTGCAGTGCAAAATTTCCATATCCAGACTTCTAGCTACATGGCAGATGTGTCCAACGTGTCCATATACAGAGAGGTAGCTACATGGCACAGTAGTTCAACATGTCCATAAACAGGGTACTAGCTACATGGCAGATGGGTTCAACATGTCCGTATACTGAGAGGTAGCTACAACACAGACAAGTTTAATATGCTCACATACAGAGAGGTAGCTACATGGAAGGGTATTACAACATTTCCATATACAGAGTTCGAGCGACAAGGCAGATGAGTCCAACTTGTCTGTATACAGAAAGCTAGCTACATGACAGAGTAGTGCAACATGTTCATATACAGGGAACTAGCTACCTGGCAGATGAGTTCAACATGTCCATATACTGAGAGCTAGCTACGTGGCAGACAAGTACAAAATGTTCATATACAGAGAGCTACCTACTTGTTAGATCAAGCCAATATGTCCATGTACAGAGAGCTAGCTTCATGGCAGACAAGTCCAAAATGTCCATATACAGAGAACTAGCTACATGGCAGATGTGTCCAACGTGTCCATATAATGAAAGATAACTACATGGCATGCGAATCAAAATGTCCATATACAGAGAACTAGCTACATGGCAGATGTGTCCAACGTGTCCATATACTGAGAGATAACTGCATGGCATACCAGTCAAAATGTCCATATACAGAGAGCTAGCTATATGTTAGGGTTGTGTAACTTTTCCATATACAGAGTTCTAGCTACAAGGCAGATGAGTCCATAGTGTCTACATAAAGAGAGCTAGCTACATGGCAAAGTAGTCCAACATGTCCATATGCAGAGTTCAAGCTACTTGGCAGACAAATCCATTATGTTCATATACAGAGAGCTAGCTACATGTCAGGGTAGTGCAACATCTCCATATACAGGGTACTAGCTACATGGCAGATGAGTGCAACGAGTCCATATACTGAGAGCTAGCTACATGGAAGGGTATTTCAACTTGTCCTTATACAGGGTATTAGCATCATGGCATATGAGTCCAACATGTCCATATACTGAGAGTTGCTACATGGAAGTTGAATCCAAAATGTCCATATACTCAGAGCTAGCTACATGGGAGGGTAGTGCACCATGTCCATATACACGGTTCTAGCTAGAAGGCAGACAAATCCACAATGCCCATATACAGAGAGCTAGCTGCAAGGCAGTGTATTGCTACATTTCTATATACAGTGTTCTAACTACAAGGCAGATTAGTCCAACTTGTCTATATACAGAGAGCTAGCTACAGGGCAGGGTAGTGCAACATTTCCATATACAGTGTTCTAGCTACAAGGGAGATGAGTCCAACTTGTCTATATACAGAGACATAGCTACATAGCAGAGTAGTCCAACATGTCCAAATACAGTGTTCTAGCTACAGGATAGATATGTCCAAAATGTCCATATACTGAGAGCTAGCTACATGACAGAGTAGTCCAACATGTCCATATAAAGGGTACTAGTTCCAGGCTAATGAGTTCATCATCTCCATATTCTGAGAGTTAGCTACAAGGCAGACAAGTCCAATATGTTCATATACAGACAGCTTGCTACATGGCAGTGTAGTGCAACATTTGCATATACAGATTTATAGATACATGGCAGATGTGTACAACAAGTCCATACACAGAGAGGTAGCTACATGGCAGAGTAGTCCAAGAAGTCCATATACAGGCTTCTAGCTACATGGCAGATTAGTCCAATATGTCCATATACTGAGAGCTAGCTAAATGGCAGACAAGTCCAATATATACATATACAGAGAGCTACCTATTTGGCAGATCAGTCCAACATATCCATGTACAGAGAGCTAGCTACATGGTAGACAAATCCAAAATGTCCATATACAGAGAGCTAGCTACTTGGCAGGATAGTGCAACAATTCCATTTAAAGAGTTCAAGTGACAAGGCAGATAAGTCCAACTTGTCTGTATACATAGAGCTTGCTACATGGCAGAATAGTGCAAAATGTCCATATACAGGGTACTAGCTACCTGGCTGATGAATCCAATATGTCCATATACTGAGAGATATTTACTTGGCAGACAAGTCAAATATGCTTATATACAGTGAGCGAGCTACATGGTAGGGTAGTGCTACATTTCCATATACAGAATTCGAACGACAAAGCAGATGAGTCCAACTGTTCTAAATACAGAGAGCTAGCTACATGGCAGAATACTGCAACATGTCCATATACAGGGTGCTAACTACCTGGCTGATGAATCCAACATGTTCGAGAGATATTTACATGGCATACGAGTCCAAAATGTCCATATACAGGGAGATAGCTACATGGCAGGTTAGTGCAACAATTCCATTTAAAGAGTTCAAGTGACAAGGCAGATAAGTCCAACTTGTCTATATACATAGAGCTTGCTACATGGCAGAATAGTGCAAAATGTCCATATACAGAGTTGTAGCTAAATGCAGATG
>NW_006409211.1:109301-118110 GCF_000296735.1 Chrysochloris asiatica | reverse complement strand
TTTCATGGTAGATGAGTCCAAAATGTCCATATACAGAGAGGTAGCTGCATGGAAGGTTGGTGAAATATTTCTTATACAGAGTTCTAGCTACAAGGCAAATAAGTCCAACTTTTCTATATACAATGAGCTAGCGATATGGCAGGGTAGTGCAACATGTCCATAGACTAGCTACATGGCAGAATAGTCCAACATGTCCATATATAGAGAAATAGGTACATGTCAGATGAGTCCAACATGTCCGTATACTGACAGTTAGCTACATGGCAGAGTAGTCCAAAATGTCCATATATAGAGTACTAGCCTCATGGCTGATGAGTTCAACATGTATATATATAGAGGTCTAGCTACAAGGCAGATGAGTCCATCATGTCCATATACTGAGAGCTAGTTACATGTCAGAGAAGTGCAACATGTGTATATGCAGAGAGCTAGGTATATGGCAGAGTAGTCCAATATGTCCATATATAGACTATTAGCTACATGACAGATGAGTCCAATCTATCCATATACTGAAAGTTAGCTACATGGCAGATAAGTCCAACATGTGTATATATAGAGGACTAACTACAAGGCAGATGAGTCCAACGTGTCCATATTCTGAGAACTAGCTACAGGACACAGTATTCCAACATGTCCATATACAGAGAGCTAGTTACATGGCAGATGAGTCCAACTTGTTCATACACAGAAAGCTGGCTACATGGCTGATAAGTCCATCATGTCCTTATGCAGAGAGCTTGCTACATGACAGAGTAGTCCAACAAGTCCATATACTGAGAGCTAGCTACATGGCACTGTAGTCCAACAAGTCCAAATACAGAGAGCTAGCTACATGGCAGATGAGTACAACATGTTCATACACAGAAAGCTGGCTACATAGCTGATGAATCCAACATGTCCATATATAGAGTTCTAGCTTCATGGCAGATGAGTCGAACATGTCCATATACTGAGAGCTAGCTAAGTGGCAGATAATTCCAACATGTATATATAAAGAAGACTAGCTTCAAGGCAGATGAGTCGAACATGTTCATACAGAGAGAGCTGGCTACGTGGCAGAGTAGTCCAACATGTTCATATACAGAGTTCTAGCTTCATGGCAGATGAGTTCAACATGTGCATATACTGAGAGCTAGCCACGTGATAGAGTAGTCCAACATGTCCATATATACAGTACTAGCTGTATGGCAGATGACTCCAACATGTCCATATACTGAGAGCTAGCTAAATGGCAGATAAGTCTAATATGTGTATATATAGAGGACTAGCTACAACTCAGATGACTCCAACATGTTCATACACAGAGAGCTGGCTACTTGTGTGATGAGTCCAACATGTTCATGTACTGAGAGTTAGCTACATGGTAAAGTAGTCCAACATGTCCATATATAGTGCACTAGTTACAAGGCAGATGAGTCCAACATGTGTACATATAAAGGACTAGCTACAAGGCAGATGACTGCAACATGTTCATACACAGAGAGCGGCCTACATGACTGATTAATCCAATATGTTCTTATACTGAGAGCAGGCTACATATCAGGTGAGTCCTACGAGTCCATATACTGTCAGCTAGCTACATGGCAGAGTAGTCCAACATGTCCATACATAGAGTACTAGCTACATGGCAGATGAGCCCAACATATTCATACACAGAGAGCTGGCTACGTGGCAGATGAGTACAACATGTCCATGTACAGAGAGCTAGCAAGATGGCAGACGAGTCCAAAATATCCCCATAGAGAGAGCTAGCTATATGTCAGAGTAGAGCAACATGTATATTTACAGAGTTCTAGCTACATGGCAGATGAGTCCAATATGATCATATGCAGAGAGTTACCTACATGGCAGATCAGTCCACATATACATGTACAGAGAGCTAGCTAAATGGCAGACTAGTCCAAAATGTCCGTATACAGAGGTAGCTACATGCGAAAGTAGTACAAAAATGTCCATATACAGATTTCTAGCTACATGGCAGAAGAGTCCAACATGTTCATACACAGATAGCTGGCTACATGGCTGATGAGTCCAACGTGTCCATATACAGAGTACTAGCTACATGGCTGATGCATCCAACATGTCCATACACTGAGAGTTAGCAACATGGCAGAGAAGTGCAACATGTGTATATAGAGAATACTAGGTACATGGCAGATGAGTCCAACATGTCCGTATACTGAGAGCTAGCTACATGGCAGATGAGTCAAACATGTCCATATAAAGAGAGCTAGCTACATGGCAGATGAGTCCAACATGTTCATACACAGAGAGCTGGCTACATGGCTGATGAGCCCAACATGTCCATAAACAGAGAGCTAGCTACAAAGCAGAGTAGTCCAACAAGTCCATATATAGGCTATTAGCTACATGGCAGATGAGTCCAACATGTCTATATACTGAGAGCTAGCTACATGGCAGATAATCCCAACATGTGTATATAAAGAATACTAGCTTCAAGGCAAATGAGTCCAAAATGTTCATACAGAGAGAGCTGGTTACATGGCAGAGTAGTCCCACATGTTCATATACAGAGTTCTAGCTTCATGGCAGATTAGTTCAACATGTGCATATACTGAGAGCTAGCAACATGGTAGAGTAGTCCAACATGTCCATATATACAGTACTAGCTACATGGCAGATGAGTCCAACATGTCCATATACTGAGAGCTAGCTAAATGGCAGAGAAGTCTAATATGTGTATATATAGAGAACTAGCTACAGGGCAGATAAGTCCCACATGTTCATACAGAGAGAGCTGGCTACTTGATTGATGAGTCCAACATGTCCATGTCCTGGGAGTTAGCTACATGGCAAAGTAGTCCAGCATGTCCATATATAGAGTACTAGTTATATGTTAGATGAGTCCAACATGTGTACACATAGAGGACTAGCTACAAGGCAGATGACTCCAACATGTTCATACACAGAGAGCGGGCTACATGACTGATGAATCCAATATGTCCATATACTTAGAGCAAGCTACATAGCAGATGAGTTGAAAGTGTCCATATACTGTCAGCTAGCTACATGGCCGAGCAGTCCAACATGTCCATATACAGAGTAATAGCTACATGGCAGATGAGTTCAACATGTCCATAAACTGAGAGTTAGCTACATGGCAGAGTAAATCAACATGTCCATATATAGAGTACTAGGAACAAGGCAGATGAGGCCAACATGTCCATATAATAAGAGCTAGCTCCTTGGCATAGTAGTCCAACATGTGCATATACAGAGTACAAGCTACATGGCAGATGGGACCAGCATGTCCATATACTGAGAGTTAGCTACATGGCAGAGTAGTCCAATATGTCCATTTACAGAGTACTAGCTACTTGGCAGATGAGTGCAACACATCCATATACTGAGAGCTAGGTACATGGCCATTAAGTCCATCATGTGTATATGTAGAGGACTAGCTACATGGCAGATGAGTCCAACATGTTCATACACAGAGAGCTGGCTACATGGCTGATGAGTCGATCATGTCCATATACAGAGAGCTGACTTCATGCCTGATGAGTCCAACATGTCCATATACAGAAAGCTAGCTACATGGCAGAGAACTCCAATATGTTCGTATACAGACAGCTACCTACATGTCAGATAAGTCCAACTAGTTCATATACAGAGAGCTAGCTGCATGGCTAATGAGTACAACATGTCCATAAACTGAGAGCTAGCTGCATGGCAGACAAGTCCAATATGATCATGTCCATAGAGATTCCTACATGGCAAGCACTCCAGATATCCATGTACAGAGTACTATCTACATGGTAGATGACTACAAAATGTCCTTATACAGAGGTAGCTACATGCGTGAGTAGTGCAACATGTCCATATACAGAGTTCTAGCTACAGGGCAGATGAGTCCAACGTGTCCTTATACTGAGAGCTAGCTATATGGCATAGTAGTACAACATGTCCATATACAGAGTACTAGCTACATGGCAGATGAGTCCATCATGTCCATTTACTAAGAGTTAGCAACATGGCAGAGAAATCCAACATGGCCATATATAGAGTACTAGCTACAAGACAGATGTGTCCAACATGTTCATACACAGAGAGGTGGCTGCATGGCTGATGAATCCAACATTTATATATACAGAGAGCTAGCTACATGGCAGACGAGTGGAAAATGTCCATATACAGAGAGCTAGCTAGATGACAGAGTAGTGCAACATGTCCATATACAGAGTTTTAGCTACATGGCACATGATTCCAACATGTCCATATACTGAGAGAGAGCTATATGACAGATAATTCCAACGTGTGTATATATAGAGGACAAGCTACAAGGCAGATGGGTCCAACATGTCCATATAGTGTAAGTGAGATACATGGCTGATAATTCCAACATGTGTATATATAGAGGACCAGATACAAGGCAGATAAGTCCAACATGTTCATACAAATAGACCTGGCTACATGACTGATGTGTCCAACATTTCCATATACAGAATACTAGCTAAATGGTGGACGAGACCAAAATGTCCATATACAGAGGTATCTACATGGGAGAGTGGTGCAGTATGACCATATACAGAGTTCTAGATACATGGCAGATGATTCCAACATGTCCATATACTGAGAGTTAGCTAAATGGCATAGTAGTCCAACATGTGTATATATAGAGGACCAGCTACAAGGCAGATGAGTCCAACTTGTCCATATACTGAAAGCTAGCTACATGATAGAGTATACCAACATATCCGTATATAGAGTACTAGCTACATGGCAGGTAAGTACAACATGTCCATATACTGAAAGCTTGTTACAAGGCAGATAAGACCAACATGTGTATATATAGATTAATAGTTTCAAGGCAGATGAGTCCAACATGTCCATATACTGAGAGTTAGCTACATGGCAGAGTAGTCTAACATGGCCATATATAGAGTAATAGCTATATGGCAGATAAGTACAACATGTGCATATACTGAGAGCGAGCTATAGGGCAGATAATTCCAACATGTGTATATATAGAGGACCAGCTACAAGGCGGATGAGTCCAACATGTCCTTATACTGAAAGCTAGATACATGGAAGATAATTCCAACATGTGTATATATAGAGGACCAGCTACAAGGCGGATGAGTCCAACATGTCCTTATACTGAAAGCTAGATACATGGAAGATAATTCCAACATGTGTATATATAGAGGACCAGCTACAAGGCGGATGAGTCCAACATGTCCTTATACTGAAAGCTAGATACATGGAAGATAATTCCAACATGTGTACAGAGAGAGGACCAGCTACAAGGCAGAGTAGTCTAACATGTTCATACAAATATACCTGGCTAAGTGACTGATGAGTCCAACATTTCCATATGCAGATAGCTAGCTACATGGCAGACAAGTCCAAAATGTTCGTATACCGAGGTAGCTACATGGGAGAGTTGTGCAACATGTCCATATACAGAGTTCTACCTTCATGGCAGATGAGTCCAACATGTCCATATACTGAGAGTTAGATACATGGCAGAGTAGTCCAACATGTCCATATATAGAGTACTAGCTAAAAGGCAGATGAGTCCAACATGTCCAAATACTGAAAGCTAGCTACATGACAGAGTAGTCCAACATGTCCATATATAGAGTACTAGCTACATGGCGCATACGTACAACATGTCCATATACTGAGAGCTAGTTACAAGGCAGATAAGTCCAACATGTATATATATAGTAATAGTTGCAAAGCAGATGATACAAAGATGTCCATGTACTGAGAGCTAGCTACATGGCAGAATAGTCCATCATGTGCATATACAGAGTACTGGCTCTATGACAGATGAGTCAAACATATCCATATATTGAAAGTTAGCTACCATGCAGAGTAGTAAAACCTGTCCATATATAGTGTATTAGCTACAGATGAGCCCAACATGTGTACATATAGAGGACTAGCTACAAGGCAGATGAGTTTGACGTGTGCATATACTGAGAGCTAGGTAGATGGCAGACAAGTCCAACATGTGCATATACAGAGAGCTACCAATATGGCAGTTCAGTCCATCATATCCTTATACAAAGAGCTAGCTAAATGGCAAATGAGCCCAAAACATCCATATACAGATGTAGTTTCATGGGAGAGTACTGCAACATGTCCATATACAGAGTTCGACATGCATGGCAGATGAGTCCAATGTGTCCATATACTGAGATCGAGCTATATGACAGAGTAATCTAACATGTCCATATTCAGATTACTAGCTACATGGAAGATGAGTCCAACATGTCTATATACTGAGTGTTAGCTATATGACAGAGTAGTCCAACATGTCCATATATAGAGTACTAGCTACATGGCAGATAAGTCCAACATGTTCATATACTTAGTGCTAGCTACATAGCAGAATAGTCCAACATGTGCATTTAGAGAGTACTAGCTACACGGCAGATGAATCCAACATATCCATATACTGAGAGTAAGCAACATGACAGAGTAGTCCAACACATCCATATATAGAGTACGGCTACATGGCAGAGGAGTCCAACATGTGTACATATAGAGGAATAGCTACAAGGCAGATGAGTCAACATTTTCATATACAGAGAGGTGACTACATGACTGATGAGTCCAACATGGCCATATATAGAGTACTAGATACATAGCAGATGAGTCTAACATGTTCATACACAGAGAGCTGGCTACGTGACTGATGAGTCCAACATTTCCATATACAGAGAGCTAGCTAAATGGCAGACGAGTCCAAAATGTCCCTGTACAGAGGTAGCTACATGGGAGAGTAGTGCAACATGTCCATATACAGAGTTCGAGGTACATGGCAGTGAGTCCAACATGTCCATATAGTGAGAGCGAGCTATAGGGCAGATCATTCCAACATGTGTATATATAGAGGACCAGCTACAAGGCAGATTAGTCCAGTATGTTCATACAAATATACCTGGCTACGTGACTGATGAGTCCAACATTTCCATATACAGAGAGCTAGCTACATGGCAGACAAGTCCAAAATGTCTGTATACCGAGGTAGATACATGGGAGAGTAGTGCAACATGTCCATAAACAGAGTTCTAGATACATGGCAGTTGAGTCCAACATGCCCATATACTGAGAGTTAGATATATGGCAGAGTAGTCCAACATGTTCATATATAGAGTACTAGCTACAAGGCAGATGGGTCCAACATGTACATATACTGAGAGCTAGCTACATGGCAGATAATTCCAACATGTGTATATAGAGGACCAGCTACAAGGCAGATGAGTCCAACATGTCCATATACTGAAAGCTAGATACATGACAGAGTAGTCCAACATGTCCATATACAGAATTCAACATACATGGCAACTGAATCCAATGTGTCCATATACTGATAGATAGCTATATGGCAGACAAGTACAACATGTCCAATTACAGAGTACTACATACATGGCAGATGAGTCCAACATGTCTATATACTGAGAGTTAGCCACATAGCAGAGTAGTCCATCATGTATATATAGAGAGTACTAGCTACATGGCAGATAAGTCCAACATGTCCATGTACTAAGAGCTAGCTACATGGCAGAGTAGTACAACATGTGTATACATAAAGTCCTAGCTACAAGGCAGTTGAGTCCAACATGTGTATATATAGAGAACTTGCTACATGGCAGATGAGTCCAACATGTCTGTGTACCGAGAGTTAGCTACATGTCAGAGTATTCTAATATGTCCACATATAAAGTACTAGGAACATGGCAGATAAGTCCAACATGTGTACATATGCATGACTAATTACAAGACACATGAGTTCCAACATGTACATATACTGAGAGCTAGCAACAAGTCAGAGTTTTCCAACATGACCATATACAGAGACCTATCTACATGGCTGATAAATCCAACATGTCTATATACAGAGAGCAAGCCACATGGCAGAGTAGTCAAACATGTCCATATACAGAGAACTAGCTACATGTCAAATGAGTCCAACATGTCAATATATTGAGAGTTAGCTACATTGAAGAGTAGTCCAACATATCCATATATAGAGTACTAGCTACATGGCAGATGAGTCCAACATGTGCAAATATAGATGACTAGCTACATGGCAGATTAGTCCAACATGTTCATACACAGAGAGCTGCCTACATAACTGATGAGTACAACATGTCCATACACTGAGAGCAAGTTACATTGCAGAGTAGTCCAACATATCCATATATAGAGTACTAGCTACATGGCATATGAGTCCAACATGTGTAAATATAGAGGACTAGCTACAAGGCAGATTAGTCCAACATGTTCATACACAGAAAGCTGCCTACATGACTGATGAGTCAAACATGTCCATATACTGAGAGCTAGCTACATGGAAGGTAACTCCAACATGTGTATATATAGAGGATCAGCTACAAGGCAGATGAGTCCAACATGTCCATATATTGAAAGCTACCTACATGTCAGAGTAGTCCAACATGCCCATATACAGACAGCTAGCTACATGTCAGAGTAGTCCAACATGTTCATACAGTGAAAGTTGGCTACATCGCCAATGAGTCCAACATGTCCATAAACAGAGAGGTAGCTACATGGCAGAGTAGACCATCTGGTCTAAATAAAGTGTTCTAGCGACATGTCTACTGAGTCCAACATGTCGATATACTGAGAGCTACCTACATGGTAGCTCTGAAATCGATCGAACATGCAATCAAGATGTATTGCTCATTACTGGTGACTGGAATGCAAAAGTAGGGAGCAAAGAGGAAGGACCAGTCGTTGGAAAATTTGGACTTGGTGATAGAAATGATGCTGGAGAACGAATGATAGATTTCTGCAAGACAAATGATTT
>NW_006409211.1:106123-107756 GCF_000296735.1 Chrysochloris asiatica | reverse complement strand
GCTGTGCATGGGGTCACTATGAGTCGGTTCCGACTCGATGGCACCTGACAACAACAACAACAACCTACATGGTAGATGAGTCCAATATGTGTATATATAGAGGACTAGCGACATGGCAGAGTAGGCCAACATGTCCATATTAAGAATTCTAGCTACATGTCAGATGAGTCTAGCATGTGTATATATAGAGGACTAGCTACAAGTCAGATGAGTCCAACATGTTCATACAAGAAGGACTGGCTACATGACTGTTAAATCCAACATGTCCATATACAGACAGATAGCTAGCCACATGGAAGAGTAGTCCACCATGTCCATATATAGAGTACTAGCTACATGGCAGACGAGTACAACATGTCCATATACTTAGAGCTAGCTACATGGCAGACAAGTCCAATATGATCATATATAGAGAGCTACCTACTTGACAATCAGTCCACATATACATGTACAGAGAGCTAGCTACATGACAGAAGAGGACAAAATGTCCAAATACAGAGGTAGCTACATGTGAGTGTAGTGCAACGTGTCGATATACAGAGTTCTAGCTACCTGGCACATGAGTCCAACATATCCATATACTGAGAGTTAGTAACATGGCAAAGTAGTCCAACATGTCCATATATAGAGCACTAGCTACATGGCAGATAAATCCAACATGTCCTTATACTGAGAACTATCTACATGTCATAGAAAACCAACATGTGTATATACAGAATAATACCTACATGGCAGATGAGTCCAACAAGTCCATATACTGAGAGTTAGCTACATGGCAGAGAAGACCAACATGGCCATATATAGAGTAGTAGCTACATGGCAGATGAGTTCAACATGTCCAAATACTGAGAGCTAGCTACATGACAGAGAAGTCCAACATGGCCATATATAGATTAGTAGCTACAAGGTAAATGAATACAACATGTCCATATGCTGAAAGCTAGTGACATGGCACAGTAGTCCAATATGTTCATATACAGAATACTAGCTACATGGCAGATGAGTCCAACGTGTACATATACTAAGAGCTAATTACATGGCAGAATAGTCCAACATTTGCATATACAGAGTATTAGCTACATGCCAGATAAATCCAACATGTGTATATATAGAAGACTAGCTACAAGGCAGATGAGTCCAACATGTTCATACACAGAGAGCTGGCTACATGGTTGATGAGTCCAACACGTCCATATACAAAGAGCTAGCTACATGTCAGAGTATTCCAACATGTCCATATACAGAGAACTAGCTACAAGTTAGATGAGTTCAAGATGTCCATATTCTGAGTGTTAGTTACAAAGCAGAGAAGTCCAACTTGTCCAATTACAGAGTACTAGCTACAAGGCAGATGAGTCCAACATGTTCATATACAGAGAGCTGGCCACATGACTGATGAGTCCAAAATGTCCATATACTGACAGCAGCTACATGATATAGTAATCCAACATGTCCATATACTGAGAGTTAGCTACGTGGCAGAGTAGTCCAACAATGCCATATATAGTGTACTAGCTACATGGAAGATGATTCCAACATGTTCATATACAGAGAGCTGGCTACGTGTCTGATGAATCCAACATGTCCATATACTGAGAGCGAGCTACATGGGACACAAGTCCAACATGTTCAT
>NW_006409211.1:94931-103028 GCF_000296735.1 Chrysochloris asiatica | reverse complement strand
TGAGTACAACATGTTCATATACTGAGTATTATTTACATGGCAGATGAGTGCAACATGTGCATATTTAGAGGTCTAACTACAAGGCAAATGAGTCCATCATGTTCATACACAGAGACCTGGCTACATGGCTGATGAGGCCAACATGTCCATATACTGAGAGCTAGCTACATGTCAGACAAGTCAAATATGTACATATACAATGAGCTACCTATTTGGCAGATCTATCCAACATATCCATGTACAGAGAGCTAGCATCATGGCATACGAGTCCAAAATGTCCATTTACAGAGAGCTAGCTACATGGCAGGGTACGGCAAGAATTCCATATACAGAGTTCTAACTACAAAGCAGATGAGTCCAACTTGTCTATATAGAGAGAACTAACTACATGGCAGGGTAGTGCTACATGTCCATATACAGGGTATTAGCTACCTGACTGATGAGTCCAACATGTCCATATACTGAGAGCTAGCTACATGGCAGACAATTCCAATATGTTCAAATACAGAGAGCTAGCTTCTTGGCAGATCAGTCCAACATATCCATGTACAGTGAGCTAGCTACATGGAAGACGAGTCCAACATGTCCATATACAGAGAGGTAGCTACATGGCAGGGTAGTGTAACATTTCCATACACAGAATTCTATCTACAAGCAGCTGAGTCCAACTTGTCTGTATACAGAGACCTAGGTACATGGCAGAGTAGTGCAACATTTCCATATACAGAGTTCTAGTTTTAAGATAGATAAGTCCAGCTTGTCTATATACAGTGAGCTAGTTATACTGAAGGGGTAGTGGAACATATCCATATACAGGGTACTTAGCTACAAGGCAGATGAGTACAACTTGTCCATATACCGAGTGCTAACTATACGGCAGAGTAGCTCAACATGTCCATATACAGGGTATTAGCTACGTGGCTGATGAGTCCAACATATCCATATATTGAGAGCTAGCTACATGGCAGACAAGTCCAATATGTTCATATACAGAAAGCTACCTACTTGGTAGATCAGTCCAATATATCCATGTAAGAGAGATAGCTACACGGAAGACGAGTCAAAAATGTCCATATACAGAGAGCTAGCTACATGGCAGAGTAGGGCAAAATGTCCATATACAGTGTTCTATCTTCATGGCATACGAGTCCAACTTGTATATATACAGAGATCTAGCTACATGGCAAGGTAGTGCAACATTTCCATATTCAGAGTTCTAGCTACAAGGCAAATGAGTCCAACTTGTCTATATACAGAGAGCTAGGTACATGGCAGGGAAGTGCAACATTTCCAAGTACAGAGTTCTAGCTACAAGGCAGATAAGTCCAACTTGTTCATATACTGAGAGTTAGCTACATGGTAGAGTAGTCCACCATATCCATATACAGGGTACTAGCTAGATGGCAGATGAGTCCAACATGTCCATATACTGAGAGCTAGCTACATGGCAGAGAATTCCATATGTTCATATACAGAGACCTCCCTACTTGACAGAGCAGACCAACATATCCATGTACAGAGAGCTAGCTACATGGCAGAGGAGTACAAAATGTCCTTATACAGAGAGGTGGCTACATGGCAGGGTAGTGAAACATTTCCATATACAGAGTTCTAGCTATAAGGCAGATAAATCCAATTTGTCTATATACAGTGAGCTAGATATATGGCAGGGTAGTGTAACATGTCCATATACAGGGTACTAGATACATGGCAGAGTAGTGTAACATGTCCATATACTGAGAGCTACCTACGTGGCAGAGTAGTGTAACATGTCCATATACAGGATACTAGCTACGTGGCTGGTGAGTCCAATATGTCCATATACACATAGCTACCTACATTTCAGATCAATCCAAAATATCCATGCACAGACAGCTAGTTACATGTCAGACGAGTCCATATACAGAGAGCTAGCGACATGGTGGGTAGAGCAACATTTCCATATACAGAGTTCTAGTTACAAGGTAGATGAGTCCATCATGTCTATATACAGGGAGGTAGCTATATGACAGAGTAGTGCCACATGTCTTTATACAGAGTTCTAGCTTCATGGCAGATGTGTCCAATATGTCCATATACTGAAAGCTTCCTACATGGCAGATGAGTCCAACGTGTCCTATGCAGGGTACTAGCTAATTGGCAGATGAGTCAAACATGTCAATATACTGAGAGCGAGCTACATGGCAAACAATTCCAATATGTTCATATACACAGATCTAACTGTATGGCAGATTAATCCAACATGTCCATATACTGAGAGCTACCTACATGGCAGACGAGTTCAAAATGTCCGTATACAGAGAGCTAGCTACATGGCAGGGTAGTGCAACTTTTCCATATACAGAGTTCTAGCTACAAGGCAGGTGAGTCCAACTTGACTATATAGAGAGAACTAACTACATGGCAGGGTATTGCAATATTCCATATAAAGAGTTCTAGCAACAAGGCAGATGAGTCTAACTTGTCTCCATACAGAGAGCTAGCTACATGGCAGGGCAGTGCAATTTTCCATATAAAGAGTTCTAGCTACAAGGCAGATGAGTCTAACTTGTCTATATACAGAGATTTTGCTACATGGCACGTAGTGCAACATGTCCATATACAGGGTACTAGCTACATGGCAGATGAGTCCAACATGTCCATATAGTGAGAGCTAGCTATATGACAGACATGTCCAATATGTTCATATACAGAGAGGTAGCTACATAGAAGTGTAGTGCCACATTTCCATATATAGAGTTCTAGCTACATGGCAGATGTTTTCAAAATGTCCATAAACAGGGTCTTGCGTATGACAGATGTGCAACATGTCCATATATTGAGAGCTAGCTACGTGGCAGACAAGTACAAAATGTTTATATACAGAGAGCTAACTACTTGTCAGATCAGTCCAACATATCCATGTACAGAGAGCTAGCTACATGGCAGAGGAGGCCAAAATGTCTATAATACAGAGACCTAGCTACATGGCAGGGAAGTGCAACATTTCCATATACAGAGTTCTAGCTATATGGCAGATATCTCCAACATGTCCATATACTGAGAGCTAGTTACATGGCAGACAAGTCCAATATGTTCATATACAGGGTACTAGCTACATGGTAGATGAATCCAACATGTCCCTATATTGAGAGCTAGCTACATGGCAGACGAGTCCAAAATGTCCACATACAGAGAGCTAGCTATATAGCAGGGTAGGGCAAAAATTCCATATACAGAGTTCTAACTACAAGGCAGATGATTCCAACTTGTCTATATAGAGAGAACTAGCTACATGGCAGGGTAGTGCAACATGTCCATATATAGGGTATTAGTTTCCTGGCTGAAGAGTCCAACTTGTCCATATACTGAGAGCTAGCTATATGGCAGACAAGTCCAATATGTTCATATACAGAGAGCTAGCTACTTTGCAGATCATTCCAATATATTCATGTACAGTGAGTTAGCTACATGACTGATGAGTCCAAAATGTCCATATACAGATAGGAACCTACATGGCAGGGTATTACCACATTTCCATACACAGTATTCTATCTCCAAGCAGATGAGTCCAACTTGTCTGTATACAGAAACGTAGCTACATGGCAGAGTAGTGCAACATTTCCATATGCAGAGTTCTAGCTACAAGACAGAAGAGTTCAACTTGCACATATACTGAGAGCTATCTACATGGAAGAGTAGTGCAACATGTCCATATAAAGGGTGCTAGCTAACTGGCTGACGAGTCCAACATGTCCATATACTGAGAACTAACTACATGGCAGACAAGTTCAATATGTTCATATACAGAGAGCTACCTACTTGGCAGATCAGTCCAAAAATAGTCATGTACAGATACCTAGATACATGGCAGATGAGTCAGAAATGTGCATATACAGAGATCTAGCTACATAGCTGAGAAGTGCAACATTTAAATATTCATAATTCTAGTTACAAGTCAGATGAGTCCAACTTGTCTATGTACAGAGACCTAGCTACTTGGCAGAGTAGTGCAACATTTCCATATACAGAGTTCCAGCTACATGGCAGATGTCTCCAACGAGTCCATATACTGAGTGCTAGTTTCATGGCAGACAAGACCAATATGTTCATATACAGGGTACTAGCTACATGGCAGATGGATCCAATATGTCCCTATATTGAGAGCTAGCTACATGGCAGACGAGTCCAAAATGTCCACATACAGAAAGCTAGCTATATGGCAATGTAGGGCAAAAATTCCATGTACAGAGTTCTAACTACAAAACAAATAAGTCCAACTTGTCTATATAGAGAGAACTAGCTACATGGCAGGGTAGTGCAACATGTCCAAATACAGGGTATTAGCTACCTGGCTGATGAGTCCAATATGTCCATGTACTGAGACCTAGCTACATGGCACACAAGTCCAATATGTTCATATACAGAGAGCTAGCTACTTTGCAGATCAGTCCAACATATCCATGTGCAGTGAGCTAGCTACAGAGCAGACGAGTCCAAAATGTCCATATACAGAGAGGTAGCTACATGGCAGGGTAGTGCAATATTTCCATACACAGAATTCTATCTCCAAGCAGATGAGTCCAACTTGTCTGTATACAGAGACCTAGCTACATAGCAGAGTAGTGCAACATTTCCATATACAGAGTTCTAGCTACAAGGAAGGTAAGTCCAGATTGCAGAGAGCTAGCTACATGGCAGAAAAGTATGAAATGTCCATATACAGAGACCTAGCTAAATGGCAGGGTAGTTCAACATTTCCAAATACAGATATCTAGCTTCAGTGCAGATGAGTCCAACTTGTCTATATACAGAGAGCTAGTGACATGGCAGAGCAGTGCAACATTTCCATATACAAAGTTCTAGGTACATGGCATATGTGTTCTATGTGTCCATATACTGAGAGCTAGCTACAAGGCAGAGTAGTCCAGCATGTCCATACACAGGGTACTAGCTACATGGCAGATGAGTCCCAGTTGTACTTATACTGAGAGCCAGCTACTTGGGAGACAACTCTAGTATGTTCATATACAGAGAGCTACCTACTTGCCAGATCAGTCCAACATATCCATGTACAGAGAGCAACCTACATGGCAGAGTACTGCATCATTTCCCTATTCAGAGTTCAAGCTACATGGCAGAAGAGTTCAAAGTGTCCATATATTGAGAGCTACCTACATGGCAGACAAGTTCAATATGTTCATATACAGAGAGTTACTTACTTGGAAGATCAGTTGAACATATCCATGTAGAGATAACTAGCTACATGGCACAGAAGTCCAAAATATTCATATACAGAGAACTTGCCAAATGGCAGGGTAGTACAACATTTCCATATACAGAGTTCTAGCTACAAGGTAGATGAGTCCAACTTGTCTATATACAGAGAGCTAGGTACATGGCAGAGTAGTGCAACATTTCCATATACAGGGTTCTAGCTACATGGTAGATGTGTCCAAAGTGTCCATATACTGAGAGCTAGCTACATGGCAGACAAGTCCAATATGTTCATATACAGAGAGATAACTCCTTGCCACAGTAGTCCAACATATCCATGTACAGAGAGGTAGCTTCCTGTCAGACAAGTCAAACATGTCCATATACAGAGAGCTAGCTATATGGCAGGGTAGTGCAACATTTCCATATACAGAGTTCAAGCAACAAGGCTGATGAGTCCAAGTTGTCTATATACAGAGATCTAGCTGCATATCAGTGTTGTGCACCATTTCCATATACAGAGTCCTAGGTAAATGCAGATGTGTCCAACGTGTCCATATACTGAGAGTTACCTACATGGAAGACAAGTCCAATATGTTCACATACATGCAGCTAACTTCTTGGCAGTTCAGTCCATCACATTAATGTACAGGGAGCTAGCTACATGGCAGACAAGTCCAAAATGTCCATATGCAGAGAGCGAGCTACATGGCATAGTAGAGCAACATTTCCATATATAGAGTTCTAGCTAAAAGGCAGATAAGTTCAACTTGTCTATATACTGAGAGCTAGCTACATGGCAGAGTAATGCAAAGTTTCCATATACAGACTTCTAGCTACATGGCAGATGTGTCCAACATGTTCATATACTGAGAGCGAGCAACATGGCAGAGTGCTCTAATGTGACCATATACATGGTACTAGCTACATGGCAGATGTGTCCAATGTGTCCACATACTGATAGCCAAGTACATGGCAGACAAGTCCAACATGTTCATATAGAGAAAGCTACTTACTTGACAGTTCAGTCCAACATATACATGTACAGAAAGCTAGCTACATGGCAGACGAGTCCAAAATGTACTTATACAGAGAGCTAGCTACATGACAGGGTAGTGCAACATTTCCACAGACAGAGTTCTAGCTACAAGGCATATGAGTCCAAATTGTCTATATACAGAGGGCAACCTACATGGCAGAGTACGCCAACATATCCATATTCAAAGTTCTAGATGTATTACAGATGTGTCCAACATGTCCATATACTGATAACTAGCTACATGGCATACAATTACAATATGTTCATATACAGAGAGCTACTTACTTGGCAGATCTGTCCAACATATCCACGTACAGAGAGCTAGCTACATGACAGACGAGCCCAAAATGTCCATATACAGAGAGCTAGCTACATGACAGTGTAGTGCAACATTTACATATACAGGGTTCTAGCCACATGGCAGATGTGTCCAATGTGTCCATATACTGAGAGCCACCTACACGGCAGACAAGTACAATATGTTTATATACAGAGAGCTACCTACTTGGAGAATCAGCCCAACATATCCATGTACAGAGAGCTAGCTACATGGCAGACGATTCCAAAATGTCCATAAACAGAGAGCTAGGTACATGGCAGAGTAGTGCAACATTTCCATATACAGAGTTCAAACTACATGGCAGATGTGTCCAACGTGTCCATATACTGAGAGCTAACGACATGGCAGAGTAGTCCAACTTGTCTATATTCAGGGTAGTAAATACATGGCAGATGTGTCCAACATGTCCGTATACTGAGAGCCACCTACAGGGCAGAGAAGTCCAATATGGTCTTAAACAGCGATCTACCTTCTTTGCAGATCAGTCCAACATAATCATGTACAGGGAGCTAGCTACATGGCAAACAAATTCAAAATGTCCATATACAGAGAGCAAGCTAGATGGCAGAGTAGTGCACCATTTCCGCATACTGAATTCAAGCTACAAGGCAGGTGAGTCCAACTTCTCTATATACAGAGAACAAGTTACATGACAGAGTAGTGCAACATTTCTATATGCAGAGTTCTAGCTACATGGCAGATGTGTCCAAGGTGTCCATATACTGAGCACTAACAACATGGCAGAGTAGTCCAACATGTCCATATTCAGGGTAGTAGCTACATGGCAGATGTGTCCAACGTGTTCATATACTGAGAGCCACCTACAGTGGAGAAAAATCCTATATGTTCATATACAGAGAGCTAACTACTTGACATATCAGTCTAATATATCCATGTACAGAGATCTTGTTATATGACAGATGAGTCAAAAAAGTCCATAAACAGAGAGCAAGCCATATGGCAGGTTAGTGCAACATTTACATATACAGAGTTGTAGCTACAAGGCACATGACTCCAAATTGTCTATATACAGAGAGCTACCTACATGGCAGGGATGTGCAACATTTCCATGAACAGAGTTCTAGCTACATGGCAGATGTGTCCAAGGTGTCCATATACTGAGAGCTAGCTACATGGCAGAGCAGTCCAACATGCCCATATACAGGGTACTAGCTACATGTATGATCAGACGAACATATTCTTATACTGAGAGCCAGCTACATTGCAGACAAGTCTAATATGTTCATATACAAAGAAGTACCTACTTCGCAGATCAGTCTAACATATCCATGTACAGAGAGCTAGTTAAATGGCAGACAATTCCAAAATGTCCATATACAGAGAGCAAGCTACATGGCATGTTAGTGCAACATTTCCATATACAGAGTTGTAGCTACAAGGAACATGAGTACAAATTGTCTATATCCAGAAAGCTAGCTACATGGCAGAGTACTCCAACATGTCCACATTCAGGTTTCTAGCTATATGGCAGATATTTACAACGTGTTCATATACTGAGAAC
>NW_006409211.1:92182-94136 GCF_000296735.1 Chrysochloris asiatica | reverse complement strand
AGACAAGTCCAATATGTTCATATACAGAGACCTCCATACTTGGCAGATAGTTCCAACATATAAATGTACAGAGAGCTAGCTACATGGCAGACAAGTGGAAAATGTCCAAATACAGAGAGCTAACTACATGATAGATGAGACCAAATTTCCATTTACAGAGAGCTAGCTACATGGCAGGTTAGTGCAACATATCCATATACAGATTTCTAGCTGCAAGGCAGATGAGATCAACTTCTCTATATACAGAGAGCTAGCTACATGGCAAAGGAGACCAACATGTCCATATTAAGATTTCTAGCTACATGGCATATGTGTACAACGTTTCCATATACTGAGAGCTACCTACATGGCAGACAAGTCCAATATGTTCATATACAGAGAGCTACCAACTTGGCAGATCAGTAAAACATATCCAGGTACAGAGATTTAGCTTCATGGCACATGAGTCCAAAATGTCCATATACAGAGAGCTAGCTACATGGCAGGGTAGTGCAACATTTCCATATACAGAGTTCTAGCTTCAAGGCAAATGAGTTCAACTTTTCTATATACAGAGAGCTAGCTACATGGCATAGTAGTTCAACATGTCCATATTCCGGTTACTAGCTACATGGCAGATGTGCCCAACTTGTCCATATACTGAGAGCCACCTACATGGCAGACATGTCCAATATGTTCATATACAGAGAGCTACTTACTTGGCAGATCAGTCCAACATATCCATGTACAGAGAGCTAGCTACATGGAAAACTATTCCAAAATGTCAATATACAGAGAGCTAGCTACATGGCAGGGTAGTGCAACATTTCCATATTAGTTCTAGCTTCATGGCAGATGTGTCAAAGGTGTTCATATACTGAGAGCTAGTTCCATGTCAGCCAACTCCAATATATTCATATACAGAGAGCTAGCCACATGGCAGGGTAGTGCAACATTTACATATACAGAGTTCTACCTAAATTTCAGATGTGTCAAACGTGTCTATATACTGAAAGCCACCAACATGGCATATCAGTCCAATATATCCATATACACTGAGCTAACTATATGACATTTCCATATATAGAGTTCTAGCTACAGGCAGATGAGTCCACCTTGTCTATAAACAGAGAGCTAGCTTCACGTCAGTGTAGTGCAACATTTTCATATACAGAGTTCTATCTACATGGTAGATGTGTCCAATATACACATACACTGAGAGCTAGCTACATGTCAGAGTAGTCCAACATTTTCATATTCAGGGTACTAGCTACATGGCACATGTGTCCAACTTGTCCATATATTGAGAGCCAACTACATGGCAGACAAGTCCAGTATATTCATATACAGGGAGTAATTTCTTGAAATATCAATGCAACATATCCCTGTACAGAAAGCTAGCTACATAGCTGACGAGTCCAAAATATCTATATACAGGGAGCTTGCTGCATGGCAGTGTAGTGCAATATTTCTTTATACAGCTTTCTAGCTATGTGGCAGTTGTGTCCAAGGTGTCCATATATTGAGAGCTACCTACATTGCCTACAAGTACAATATGTTCATATACAGAGGGCTACCTACTTGGCAGATCAGTCCAACATATCCATGTACAGAGAGCTAACTACATGGCAGATGATTCCAAAATGTCCATATACAGCGAGCTAGCTACATGGCAGGGTAGTGCAACATTTACATATACAGAGTTCTAGCTACATGGCATATGTGTCCAACATGTCCATATACAGAGAGTTAGCTACATGGCAGAATAGTGCAACATTTACATATGCAGAGTTCTACCTAAATTTCAGATGTGTCCAACGTGTCCATGTACTGAGAGCTAGCCACCTGGCAGAGTAGTACAACATATCCAAGTACAGGGTACTAGCTACATCACAGAGGAGTCTATCATGTCCATATACTGAGAGCTAGCTACATGGTAGACAAGTCCAATATGTTCATATACAGAGAACTACCT
>NW_006409211.1:88980-91546 GCF_000296735.1 Chrysochloris asiatica | reverse complement strand
CTGAGAGCTAGCTACATGGCAGACAAGTCCAATATGTTCATATGCAGAGAACTACCTATTTGGAAGATCAGTCCCAAATATCCATGCCCAGAGAGCTACCTACATGTCAGACGAGTACAAAATGTCCAAACACAGATAGCTAGCTACATGGCAGAGAAGTGTATCATTTCAATATACAGAGTTTAAGATACATTGCAGATAAGTCCAAAGTGTTCACATACTAAAAGCTAGCTACATGGCACACAACTCCGATATGTTCATATACAGAGAGCTACCTACTTCGTAGATCAGAGCAACATATCCATATACAGAGAGTTAGCTACATGGAAGGGTAGTGCAACATTTCCATATACAGAGTTCTAGCTACATGGCAGATGTGACCAACGTGTCCATATACTGAGAGGTAGCTACATGGCAGACAAGCCCCCTATATTCATATAAAGAGATCTACCTACTTTGCAGATCAGTGTAACATATCCATGTACAGAGAGGCATGTACATGACAGACGAGTCCAAAATGTCCATATACAGAGATGAGCTACATGGCGGGGTAGTGCAACAGTTCCATATACAGAGATCTAGCTTCATGACAGATGTTTCCAAGGTGTCCATATACTGAAAGCTACCTACATGGCAGACAAATCCAATAGGTTCATATTTAGAGATCTACCTACTTGTCAGATTAGTCCAACATATCCATGTACAGAGAGGTAGCTACATGTAAGACAAGTCCAAATTGTGCATATACAGAGATCTAGCTACATAGCAGGGTAGTGCAAAATTTCCACATACAGAGTTCTAGCTACATGGCAGATGAGTCCAACTTGTCCATATACAGAGAGCTAGCTATGTGGCAGAATAGTGCAACATTTCCATATACAGAGTTCTAGCTACATGGCAGATGTATCCATCGTGTCCATATACTGAGAGCTAGCTATATGGCAGACAAGTCCAATATGTTCATATACAGAGAGCTAACTATTTGGTAGTTCTATCCAACATATCCATTTACAGAGAGCTAACTATTTGGTAGTTCTGTCCAACATATCCATGTACAGAGAGCTAGCTACATGGCAGACGAGTAAGGTAGGGCAACATTTCCATAACCAGAGTTCTAATTACAAGGCAGATTAGGTCTAATTGTCTATATACAGAGCACTGGCTACTTGGCAGAGTACTCCAACATGTCCATATTCAGAGTTCTAGCTACATGGCAGATGTGTACAACATTTCCATATACTGAGAGCTAGCTAAAAGGCAGAAAAGCCCAGGATATTCATAAACAGAGAACTACGTACTTGGCAGATCAGTCCAACATATCCATGTACAAAGAGTTAGCTACATGGCAGACGAGTCCAAAATCGCCATATCCATGTACAGAGAGCTAGCTATATGGCAAATGAGTCCAAAATGTCCATATACAGAGAGCTAGCTACATAGCAGGGTAGTGAAATACTTCGATATACAGAGTTCTAGGTACAAGGCAGATGATTGCAACTTGTGTATATACAAAGAGCTAGCTACATGGCAGAGTAGTGCAACATTTCCCATATATAGAGTTCTAGGTAAATGGCAGAGAAGTAGCTACATGGCAAAGTAGTCCAATATGGTCATATAGAGAGGGCTACCAACTTGGCTATTCAGTTAAACATATTCATGTACAGAGGGCTAGCTACATGGCAGACAAATCCAAAATGTCCATATACAGAGATCTAGCTACATGTCAGGGCAGTGCAACATTTCCATATACAGAGTTCTATCTACTATACAGATGAGCCTAACTTGTCTATTTACAGATAGCTAGCTACATGGCAGAGTAGTTCAACACTTCCATATATAGAGTTCTATCTTCATGGTAGCCTAGTGGTTATGAATCGGATTGCAAACATTAAGGTCAGCAGTTCGAAACTATCAGCTGCTCCGCGGGAGAAAGATGAGGCTTTCTACTCCCATAAAGATTTACACTCTCGGAAACCCTGTACAGGGTCGCTATGGGTCGGAACCGACTCGACGGCACTCAACGACAACAACAACAACATCTTCATGGTAGATGTGTCCGATGTGTTCATATACTGAAAGCTAGCTGTATGGAAGACAAATCCAATATGTTCATATACAGAGAGCTACCTTCTTGGCAGATCAGTACAACATATCCATGTACAGAGAGCTAGCTACACGGCAGTCGAGTCCAAAATATCCATATACAGAGAGCTAGCTACATGGCAGTGTAGTGCAACATTTCCAGATACAGAATTCTAGTTATATGGCAGATGTGTACAAGTTTTCCATATATTGAGAGCTAACTACATGACAGACATGTCCAATATGTTCATATACAGAGAGTTACCTACCTGGCAGATGAGTCCAGCATGTGTATATTTAGAGGGTTAGCTACAAGGCAGATGAGTCCAACAGGTCTATATACAGAGACCTAGGTACATGGCAGGGTAGTGCAACATTTCTATATTCAGAGTTCTAGCTACATGGCAGATGTGATCAACGTGTCCATATATTGAGAGCTAGCTATATGGCAGACAAGTCCAACATGTTCGTATACAGAGAGCTA
>NW_006409211.1:83424-87600 GCF_000296735.1 Chrysochloris asiatica | reverse complement strand
GTCCATATACTGAGAGCTAGCCACATGGCAGAGTAGTACAACATATCCATATACAGGGTACTAGCTACATTGCAGAGGAGTCTAACATGTCTATATACTGAGAGCTAGCTACACAGTATACAAGTCCAATATGTTCATATAGAGAGAGCTACCAACTTGGCAGATCAGTCCAACATATCCATGTACAGAAAACTAGCTACAAGGCAGATAACTGGAACTTTCTATATACAACGAGCTAACTACATCGCAGAGTAGTACAACATTTCCATATTCAGAGTTCTAGTTACATGGCACATGTGTCCAACGTGTCCATATACTGCGAGCTAGCTAAAGGGAAGACCAGTCAAAAATATCCATGCACAGAGAGCTAGCTACATGTTAGAAGAGTCCAAAATGTACATATATAGAGAGTGAGCTACAAAGCAGCGTAGTGCATCATTTCCATATATAGAATTCAAGCAACATGGCAGATGAGTCCAAAGTGTTCATATACTGAGAGATAGCTACATGGCAGAGGAGTCCAACATGTACATATATTGAGTTCTCACTCAATGGCAGATATGTACAACGTGTCCATATACTGAGAGCTAGCTACATAGCAGACAAATCCAATATGTTCATATACAGAGATCTACCTTTTTGGCAGATCATTCCCAAACATCCATGCTCAGAGAGCTAACTACATGTCAGACGAGTACAAAATGTCCATATACAGAGAGCTAGCTACATGGCACAGTAGTGCATCATTTCCATATACAGAGTTCAAGATACATTGCAGATGAATCCAAAGTGTTCACATACTGAGAGCAAGCTACATGGCACACAAGCCCGATATGTTCATATACAGAGAGTGACCTACTTCGAAGGTCAGAGCAACATATCCATATAAAGAAAGCTAGCTACATGGAAGGGTAGTGCAACATTTCCATATACAGAGTTCTAGGTACAAGGCAGATGAGTCCAGCTTGACTATATACAGAGAGCTAGATACATGGCAGAGTAGTGCAACATTCCCATATATAGAGTTGTAACTAAATGGAAGATGTCTCCAAGTTGTCCTATACTGAGAGCTAGCTACATCACAGACAACTCCAATAGGTTCAAATACAGAGAGCTACCTAGTTGGAAGATCCGTCCAACATATCCATGTACAGAGAGCTAACTACATGGAAGATGAGTCCAAAATGTCCATATACAGAGAGGTAGCTACATGGTAGGGTAGTGCAACATTTCCATATTCAGAGTTCTAGCTACAAGGCAGATGAGTACAAGTTGTCTATATACACAGAGTTAGCTACATGGCAGAGTATTGCAACATTACCACATACAGAGTTCTAGTTACATGGCAGATGTGTCTAACGTGTCCATATACTGAGAGCTAGCTACATGGCACACAAGTCCAATATATTCATATACAGAGAGCTACCTACTTGGCAGATGAGTCCAACATATCCATGTTCAGAGAGCTAGCTACATGACAGATGAGTCCAAAATGTCCATATACAGAGAGCTAACTACATGGCAGAGTAGTGCAACATTTCCATAAACAGAGTACTAGCAGTATGGCAGATGAGTTCAAAATGTCCATATACTTAGAGTTAGCTACAAGGCAGATGAGTCCAACAAGTCTATATACAGAGATGTAGGTACATAACATGGTAGTGCAACATTTCCATATACAGTGCTCTAGCTGCAAGGCAGATGAGTCCTACTTGTCTATATACAGAGAGCTAGCTACATGGCAGGGTACTGCAACACTTTTATATACGTAGTTCTAGCTACATGGCAGATGTGTCCAATGAGTCCATATACTGAGAGCTAGCTACATGGCACACATGTCCAATATGTACATATATAGAGAGATACCTATTTGACAGATTAGTTCAAAATATCCATGTACAGAGTCCTAGCGTCATGGGAGACGAGTCCAAAATGTCCATATACACAGAGCTAGATACATGGCAGAATAGTGCAGCATTTCCATATACAGAATTCTATCTACATGGCTGATGTGTCCAACGTATGCACATATTGAGAGCTAGCTACATGGCAGAGTAGTCCAACATGTCTATATTCAGGGTACTAGGTACATGGCAGATGTGTCCAACATGTCCATATACTGAGAACCACCTACAGGGCAGACAAATCCAATATGTTCATATACAGAGAGTCATATACTTGGCAGATCAGTTCAACATATCCATGTACAATGAACTAGCTACAAAGCAGACAAGTTCAAAATGTCCATATACAGAGAGCTAGCTACATGGCAGATCAGTTCAACATATCCATGTACAGAGAGCTAGCTACATGGCAGATGAGTCCAAAATGTCCATATACAGACTACTAGCAACTTGCCAGATGAGTCCAACATGTCCATATACTGAGAGTTAGCTACATGGTAGATGAGTCAAGCAAGTGTATATTTAGCAGGTTAGATAAAAGGCAGATGAGTCCAACTTGTCTAAATACAAAGAACTAGCTAGATGTCATGGTAGTGCAACATTTCCATATACTGAGTTCTAGCTACATGGCAGATGTGTCAAAGGTGTTCATATACAGAGAGCTACCTAACGGCAGACAAGTCCTATATGTTCATATACAGAAAGCTACCTTCTTGGCAGATCAGACCAACATATCCTTGTACAGAGAGTTAGCTACATGGCAGATGAGTCCAAAATGTCCATATACAGAGTGCTAGCTACATGGGAGCATAGTGTAACATTACCATATACGCAGTTCAAGCTACATGGCAGATGTGTTCAATGGGTCCATATACTGAGAGCTAGGTACATGGCAGAGTACTCCAACATATCCATATTCAGGGTCATTGCTACATGTCAGATGTGTCCAACGTGTCCATATACTGAGAGCCATCTATAGGGCAGACAAGTCCTATATGTTCATATACAGAGAGCTACCTACTTTGCACATAAGACCAATGTATCCATATATAGAGAGCTAGCTACATGGCAGGGTAGTGCAACATTTCCATATCAGTGTTCTAGCTACATGACAGATGAGTACAAATTGTCTATATAGAGAGAGTTAGCTACATGGAAGTGTAGTGCAACATTTCCATATTCAGAGTTCTAGCTTCGTGATAGATGTGTCCAACGTGTCTATATCCTGAGAGCCAGATACATGGCAGAGTAGTGCAACATATCCATATTCAGGGTAAAAGCTACATGGCAGATTAGTCCAAAATGCTCATATACTGAGAGCCAACTACATGGCAGAAAAGTCCATTATGTTCATATACAGAGAGCAAACTACTTCTCAGATCAGTCCAACATATCCATGTACAGAGAGTTAGCAACATTGCAGACGAGTCCAAAATATGCATACACAGAGAGCTAGCTACATGGCACGGTAGTGCAACGTTTCCATATACAGAGTTCTAGGTACAAGGCAGAAGAGTCCAAGTAGTTTATATATTGAGAGCTAGGTACATGGCAGAGTAGTGCAATATTTCCATATATGGTGTTCTAGCAACATGGCAGATGTGTCCAATGTGTCCATATACAGAGGGCTAGCTACTTGGCAGAGTAGTCCAACATGTCCATATTCAGGGTGCTAGCTGCATGGCAGATGTTGTCAAATGTGTCCATATACTGAGATCCACCTACATGGCAGACAAGTCCATTATGTTCATATAGAGATAGCTAACTACTTGGCAGATCAGTCCAACATATCCATGTACAGAGAGCTAGCTACATGGCACACGATTCCAAAATGTCCATATACAAAGAGCTAGCTACATGACAGGGTAGTGCAACAATTCCATATACAGAGTTTTAGCTAGATGGCAGATGTGTCAAAGGTGTTCATTTACAGAGAATTCCTACATGGTAGACAAGTACTATATGTTCATATACAGAGAGCTACCTACTTGGCAGATCAGTCCAACATTCCCATGTACAGAGAGCTAACTACATGGCAGATGAGCCCAAAATGTCCATATACAGAGCGCTGACTACATGGCATGGTAATGCAACATTTCCATATACAGAGTTCAAGCTACATAGCAGCTGTGCCCAACGTGTCCATATACTGATAGCCACCTAAAGGGCAGACAAGTCTTATATGTTCATATACAGAGAGCTACCTACTTGGCAGATCACTCCAATGTATCTATGTACAGAGAGCTAGTTACATGACAGACAAATCCAAAAT
>NW_006409211.1:79895-82786 GCF_000296735.1 Chrysochloris asiatica | reverse complement strand
TAGCTACATGGCAGATGAGTCCAAAATGTCCATATACAGAGAGCTAGCTACATGACAGAGTAATGCAACATTTCCATATACAGAGTTCTAGGTATATGGCAGATATGTCCAACGTGTCCATACATTGAGAGCTAGCTACATGGCAGATCAGTCTAACATGCCCATATACAGAGTACTAGCTACATGGTAGATGTGTCCTACGTGTCCATATACTGAGACCTAGCTAAATCGCAGACAATTCCAATAAGTTCGTATACAGAGAGCAATCTACTTGGCATATCAATCCAACATATCCATACACAGAGAGCTAGATACATGGCAGACGAGTCCAAAATGTCCATATACAGAGAGCTAGATACTTGGCAGAATAGTACAGCTTTTCCATATACAGAGTTCTAGGTACATGGCAGATGTGTCCAACGTGTCCATACAAGGAGAGCTACCTACATGACAGAGCAGTACAACATGTCCATATTCAGGGTACTAGGTACATGGTAGATGTGTCCAACGTGTCCATATACTGCGAGCCACCTACATGGCAGACAAGTGGAATATATTCTTATACAGAGAACTACATACTTGACAGATCAGTCCAACATATACATGTACAGAGCTAGTTACATGGAAGACGAGTCCAAAATTTCCATAAAAAGAGAGTTAGCTACATGGCAGGGTAGTGCAACATTTCCATATACAGAGTTCTACTTACATGGCAGATGTGTACAAGTTTTCCATATATTCAGAGCTACCTACATAGCAGACATGTCCAATATGTTCATATACAGAGAGCTACCTACCTGGCAGATCAGTTCAACATATCCATGTAGAGAGCTAGCTACATGGCAGAGAAGCCCAAAATGTCCATATACAGAGATCTAGCTACATGGCAGGGTAGTGCAAAATTTTCATATACAGAGTTCTAGCAACAAGGCAGATGAGTCAAACTTTTCTATATACGGAGAGCTAGCCATATGGCATTGTAGTGCCACAGAGTTCTAACTACATGTCAGATGTGTCCAACGTGTCCATATACTGAGACTACATGGCAGAGAAATCCAATATGTTCATATACAGAGCGCTACCTACTTGGCAGGTCAGTCCAACATATCCATGTACAGAGAGTTAGCTATATGGCAACCAGTCCAAAATGTCGTTATAAAAGAGCTAGCTACATGGAAGGGTAGTGAAACACTTCCATATACAGAGTTCTAGGTACAAGGCAGAGGAGTTCAATTAGTCTATGTACAGAGAGCTAGCTACAAGACCGAGTAGTGCTACATTTCCATATACAGAGTTCTAGGTATATGGCAGATATATCCAACGTGTCCATACACTGAGAGCCAGCTACATATCAGAGCAGTCAAACATGCACATATACAGAGAGCTAGCTACATGGCAGGGTAGTGCAACATTTCCATATACAGGGTTCTAGCTACATGGCAGATATGTACAAAGTGTCCATATATTGAGAGCTACCTACATGGCAGACATGTCCAATATGTTCATTTACAGAGAGCTACCTACCTGGCTGATCAGTCCAACATATCCATGTGGAGAGCTAGCTACATGGCAGACAAGTCCAAAATTTCCATATACAGAGAGCTTGCTACATGGCAGGGTAGGGCAATTTTTCCATATTCAGAGTTCTAGCTACAAGGTAGATGAGTAAACCTTTCTATATAAATAGAGCTAGCTACATGGCAGAGTAGTACAACATTACCATATATAGAGTTCTAGCTACCTGGCAGATAGGTCCAACGTGTCCATATACAAAGAGCTAGATACATGGCAGACGAGTCCACTATGTTTATATGCAAAGATCTAGCTACTTGGCAGATCAGTCCAACATAACCATTTACAGAGAGCTAGCTACATGGCTAACGAGTCCAAAATATCCATATAAAGAGAGCTGGCAACTTAGCAGAGTAGTGCAACATTTCCATATACAGAGTTCTAGGTACATGGCAGATGTGTCCAACGTGTCCAAACACTGAGAGGTAGCTACATGGCATAGCAGTCCAACTTGTCTGTATACAGGGTACTAGCTACTTGGCAAATTAGTTCAACATGTCCATATACTGAGAGTTAGCTACGTGGCAGACAATTCCAATATGTTCATATACAATATGCCACCTACTTGGCAGATGAATCCAACATATCCATGTACAGAGTGCTAGCGTTATGGCAGTCGAGTCCAAAATGTCCACTTACGGAGAGCTAAGTTCATGGCAGAGTAGTCCAACATTTCCATATACAGAGTTGTAGCTACAAGTCCAACTTGTCTATATACAGAGAGCTAGACATATGGCCGTGTAGTGCAACATTTCCATATACAGAGTTCTAGGTACATGGCAGATGTGTCCAAAGTGTCCACATACTGAGAGCTAGCTATATGCAGAGAAGTCCAATATGTTCATATACAGAGGGCTACCAACTTGGCAGATCAGTCCAACATATCCATGTACAGAGAGCTAGCTATAAGGCAGACAAGTCCAAAATGTCCATATACAGAAAGCTTGCTACATGGCAGGGTAGTGCAACATTTGCATATACAGAGTTCTAGGTACAAGGCAGATGAGTCCAACTTGTCTATATACTGAGATCTAGCTACATGGCAGAATACTCCAACATGTCCATATTCAGAGTTCTAGCTATATGGCAGATATTTCCAACGTGTCCATATACGGAGAGCTAGCTACATGGCAGAGAAGTCCAATATGTTCATATACATAGAGCTACCATTTTGGCAGGTCAGTCCAACATATCCATGGACAGACAGCTAGGACATGGCAGACGAGTCCAAAATGTCACCATACAGAGAGCGTGCTACATGGCAGGGCAGTGCAACATTTCCATATACAGAGTTCTAGCTACAAGGCAGATGAGTCCAA
>NW_006409211.1:74976-76865 GCF_000296735.1 Chrysochloris asiatica | reverse complement strand
TACATGGCAGATGTGTCCAACATATCCATATACTGAGAGCCACCTACATGGCAGACAAGTCCAATATGTTCATATACAGAGAGCTACCTACTAGCAGATCAATCCAACATATCCATGTACAGAGAGCTAGCTACATGGTAGATGAGTTCAAAATGTCCATATACTAAGGGCTAGATACATGTCAGTGTAGTGCAACATTTCCATATACAGAGGTCGAGCTATAAGGCAGTTGTGTCTAATGTGTCCATATACTGAGAGCAAGCTACATGGCAGCGTAGTGCAATGTTTCCATATACAGAGTTCTAGCTACATGGCATATTCAGGGTACTAGCTACATGGCAGATGTGTCCAACGTGTCCATGTACTGAGAGCCACCTACATGGCAGAAAAGATCAATATGTTCATATACAGAGAGCTACCTAGTTGGCAGATCAGTCCAACATATCCATATACAGAGAGCTATCTACATGGCAGACGAGTCCACCATGTCCATATACTGAGAACTAGCTACAAGGTAGACAAGTCCAATATTTTAATAAACAGAGATCTACCTACTTCACAGATCAGTGAAACATATCCATGTACAGAGAGCTAGCTACATGGTAGACAAGTCCAAAATGTCCATATACAGAGAGCTAGCTATATGGCAGGGTAGTGCATCATTTTCATATACAGAGTTCTAGCTACATGGAAGATGTGTACAAGGAGTCCATATATTGAGAGCTACCTACATGATAGACAATTCCAATATATTCATGTACAGAGAGCTACCTACTTGGAAGATCAGTCCAACATATCTATGTACAGAGAGCTAGCTCCATGGCATCATAGTGCAACATTTCCATATACAGAGTTGTAGCTACATGGCAGATGTGTCCAACATGTCCATATAATGAGAGCTAGCTACATGGCAGACAAGTCCAATATGTTCTTATACAGAGAGAACCTACTTGTCAGATCAGTCCAACATATCCACGTATAGAGAGCTAGGACATGGCAGACGAATCAAAATTGTCCCTATACAGAGAGCTTGTTACATGGCAGGGTATTGCAACATTTCCATATACAGAGTTCTAGCAACATAACAGATGTGTCCAACGTGTTCATATCCTGAGAGCTAGATACATGGCAGACAAGTCCAATATGTTCATATTGGTAGAGGGAGCTACCTACTTGGCACTCCATCATATCCATTTACAGAGAGCTAGATACATGGCAGACGAGTCCAAAATATCCATATACAGTAAGCTGGCTACATGGCAGGGTAGTGCAACATTTCCATATACAGAGTTCTAGCTACAAAGCAGATGAGTCCAACTTATCTATATACAAAGATCTAACTACATGGCACTGTAGTGCAACATTCACAAATACAGAGTTCTAGCAACATGGCAGATGTGTCCAACATGTCCATATACTGAGAGCTAGCTATATGGCAGAGTAGTCCAACATGTCCATATTCAGGGTACGAGCTACATGGCAGATGTGTCCAACGTGTCCATATACTAAGAGCCAACTACATGGCAGAAAAGTCCAAAATGTACTACCTACATGGCACACGTGTCCAAAATGTCCATATGCAGAAAGCTAGGTACCTGGCAGGGTAGTGAAATATTTTCATACACAGAGTTCTAGCTACAAGACAGATGAGTCCAACTTGTCTATCTAACTACATGGCAAGGTCATGAAACATTTCCATATACAGAGTTCTAGCTTCATGGTAGATGTGTCCAACTTGTGCATAAACTGAGAGCTAACTACATGACAGATCAGTCCAAAATATCCATGCACAGAGAGTTACTCACATGTCAGCCGACTCCAAAATGTCCATATACAGAGATCTAGCTACATCGCAGATTAGTGCATCGTTTCCATATCCAGAGTTCAAG
>NW_006409211.1:71807-74288 GCF_000296735.1 Chrysochloris asiatica | reverse complement strand
GCTACATGGCAAATGTGTCCAACGTGTCCATATACTGAGAGCTAGCTACATGGCAGACAAGTCCAATATGTTCATATACAGAGAACTAACCACTTTGCAGGGTGTCAGAAGCCAGCTTGAACACTCTTATTTTGGGGTCCTAGAAGGAGGTATGACGTTGGTGAAGAATGAAGGGCACAGGATCTTTGGGTCTTGTTAAATTTTGAATCTCCGTTTATTTCAAATTCTCAAACAGCTTTTATACTACTCTATACCATCGATCTATTAATCATTCTTTTCAAAGTAGTGGTCTAAATCATAGATATTAATCATTTAAATATAGAGCATCAAGTATATAAAAATTTTCCTTGTTTCCCTTTACATAGTTAGACAATATATCTGTTTTCTGTGACCAAGGCTTTTTGCTCTAAAAACGTCACTTTAACCTTAAAACACAACTCCAAATCTCAACTCCTATTTCTACCTTCACCTATTATTTTCTATAGATTCATTAATCACAATATGTACCTAGACATTATTTGCTATGGTAACTGCCAACACAATTGTTTCTCATGATTGATTAAAGAAGAAAAACAAGAAGCATAAAAAAGTTTTGTAGCCAAGAAGAAACAGAACAACTTCTTTAATAATTTCTTTATGCAAAATATCTAGTTAAAATTTTGCCTATGATTTAATACTATTCTTTTAGCCCTCAATTGAATGCCCTTTACCAAAACTACACAGAATGTTGAATGTAATCTTAACCTTGAGCTGGCAAAAACTTTAGCTGGTTTTTCCAAGTGGTGTAACTTATTGTTAGTGTGAGAAGCATTCTTTAGGGCTATGCATGATTGAATATGGTGTGAATGTGCAAGTTTCAGATCTCTAATATAGTTCTTACTAAGATTCTACTGAAAACTTTTATTATAAAATCAAGAAAATTAAAAATAAGCTGATTAAAACAAAGAGACAGAGACAGCAGAGTCTCCACATGAGAGCCCTCCTGGGGCCTTGTGTTACAAAGGGGGGACCCATTGTGGCCCTGCTTGTTTAGGGTCCTTTGCCCTTGGTGTCATGGCCTCTGCCATTTTCCTCTCCTTTATTTTTTAAATAAAACAGGTGCTAGATTATGGTCTCAACTTTATACTGGCAGTGTTTTAATTGCTTTAAAATGTCTGATAGTTAAACTATTAAAAAATCAAAAATATGCATATTTTTAAAATCAGAATAATAAGTATGATACTGATTACTTATAATATTGATTCTTATTAAAATGAAAGAATTAAAAAATAAACTACAAAGCCAGCAAGGTCCCTCCTCCCCTGAACTAAATTTCCCCGTAAGGCTTTGCCAAATCAACGAGACACCCATTGCTGCTTTGCAATCCAATGGGCTTTCTTCATGCATAGGGTCTCCTGCTGCTCTGTTCCTTTATGTCATGGCGTCCGCCATTTCTTTTTCTTTTGTTTTTTAAATGAAGTGTGCGAAATTCTCATTGAACAGTTGTAATGGTCAACTTTAGATATTGGATGATGACTGGAAGGCAAAAAATTAATATTAATATAAGTCCAGAAATAATAGATACATTAATTATCAATGTCCAAAAAGAAGGAGTTGAAACAGTGTTCCTAATAGAGTTGACTAAAGATTTAGTCACCTGTTCTATGGAGGTGGATTGGAAGTGTGCCTGACTAATAGACCTAATTTGTGAATGTAAAGCTTGCATATTGAATGAAATGTCTGAGTTGTTCCAAATGCCTTTAAGATGATCCTGAATTTGAGGCCAGGTAATGTCTGTGCCATTGTAGGACAGAGGTTTTACACATATCCACTTGTAATTATGATGACATTCCATAGTCATCCTGGTTTTAATATTTTCTATTTGTGTTCCCATGTAGAGCACAGCTTCTTCTAGAATGTTAATCCTGTTTACTAATCCTTTATCTTTATGTTCTTGAGCAGCTACTGCTAGAGAGATGTTTTTAGACAAATCATTTACATGTTCAGCAATATGAACTTGCTCGACTAGAGCTATGGCTGATGCTGCAATAGAACTTATGATAGAGATGAATGCTGCAATTCCTAAAACAAGAGCAGTAACAAATCGCTTAGATCAGACTAAGGATGAGGATACTTTTTCTAAAGTACACAAAGCAGGATCAATATACCAAGGCTCAGATAAATGCACAGGCAACATGATAAAGGGTGGATGCCTGATTATTACAAAGGTGTTAGGAGGAAAAGAAGCATTAATACAATTTGTAATATAAAAAGGTTTGCAATAAATTTTGTACACAGAGCCAATATGGGTCAACTTCAAATTGTTGGGATTGTTAGGATACAGAATAGCAAAAGGAGTTACGACACAAGCTGTCACTTTATAAGGGATTATAGTTGATATTGTAGGCCGGCTCAAATATATGGTATTAAGGGCCACAAAAAGCCTATATAAGTCAGTTTGTATTATTATAGAAGAAGAAGGGGTAACAATAAATTGTGGCA
>NW_006409211.1:69440-71679 GCF_000296735.1 Chrysochloris asiatica | reverse complement strand
TACCATAATATGAAACTGACCAGTCATGAATTAGACTAGAAGAATTATAGGGAGAGTAGATAACTCCTTTTTTAACGAAACCACATGGAATCCATTTAGGGAGTCCTGAATGAGGATTGTTAAAAGCCCAGTAAAGACTGTAATTTTTTGCATAACAATTTTTGAATAACCGCAGAGGGAGTCATATGATGGATTGATAACTGAGAAAGGGAAATAGTATTGGAAAGGGATTAGAAAGAAATAGCCCAGTATTTCTGGGGTGCTGTAGTTGGTTCAACAGCAAATGCTGTACTATAATTTTAAAAAATACAACCTGAAGGTAAATGAAGAAAGTGGGTTGAAAAACAAATAGGAAGATCATCTATGTGTCCAGAGTAATTAAGAGGAGAGGAGGTTTTTGGTAAAACAAAAGAATAGTAGTCTCCCCCCCAAACGTTCAGGCTTGTTGGAAACTACTTTAACATTTTCATAATTCCAACTGGTAGGATGAAAGAATGGGGGATCAGGTATATATGCCCGATAGGGTGAAGAATCAGCTAAGGCGTCAGGAAATGTGAAACAAAACAATACCTGAAGAGTAATCCCAACAATTATAGAAAGGAAAAGATTTTCAGGAGTAACAGGCTTTCTCTGGGACTATAAGATCTGTTCAGCTTTGGTGGTCAAACTCTTCAGTTGGTCCCAAGTGGGTGGAGGACAGCTCCAGGTGGAAGTGGCATAACGCTGAAATCTAGGTGAAGTCGAAGAAAGCCGTAATGCAGCAAACATGAAGGGAAGAAGCTCAGCTAAGGATTTACCATTTACTCCTTCATGATTGGATGTTGGTGGTGAAGATCTAGTAGCAGCCGTCTCTTCCTCAGGATTAGATGCCAGTGGTGAAGAATCAGCAACTGCATGAAGCTGTGGAGAAAGTATAGCTGGTTCTTGACGTAGACATGAGGCAAACTGTGGGGGAAACATACATGGCCTTCGACGTCGTCATGAGGGTGGAGGAAGACTGGGAACTTGTCTATTGAGGCGGTCGGTCATAATGTCTGATGAGTCGATCAGGGATCCACAAAGGTGCCTCAGTGCCCTGGGGGAAATACACAAGCATATCCTCTTCCAGAAGTTAATATATCGGGTCCCTTCCATTGTCCTGACAACAAGTCTTTCCACTTAACTAATGGCTTAGGCACTACTGTAGTTTGAGTATGCCTAAGAAAATTAGATTCTCCTTTATCATTCACATTAATATGGTTAATAACAAATAAAGCATGCTGTAAAACATGATGGGGAGACGCGTGTTTAAATTCTCCCTCCATTAATTTTTTATCCTGTGCTTTTAAAATTTGATGAGAATGTTCCACAAATGCCTGCCCCTGTGGGTTATATGGGATACCAGTGGAATGTGAAATAGAAAATGTTTAACAAAAACTCTTAAATGATTTAGAGGTATAAGCAGGAGCATTGTCCGTTTTAAGGGCAGTTGGTTTGCCTAGTACAGCAAAACATGGAAACAAATGTTGCACTACATCTTTATAGAGTTCTCCTCCGCGAGCGGATGCCCACAGAGCATGAGAATATTTGTCTACACACACATGTACAAATGCTAACTTTCCAAAAGATGGGATGTGAGTTATATCCATTTGCCACAAATGATTGGGTGACAAACCTTGAGGATTAACCCCCATAGGAAGATTTGAGTGGGTAGTTGGACAAACTGTACAACTTTTAACAATATTACGAGCCACCGCATGAGGAATTTGAAATTGAAAGTGAAGTGCTGAAGCGTTTTGATGATGCAACACATGGCTTGCTTTAGCTTCTTGAACGGAAGCTACTACAACATTCTTGGTTAAAGAATCTGATTTCCTATTCCCCTCATGAATGCGTCCTGGCAAATCAGAGTGAGCTCTTACATGTCCTACAAAAAAAAGGTAAAGTTCTTTTTATTATTAGCAGTTGCAGTTTTTGCAGCAATACTTGCACAGTAGATTTTACTGAAACAAGAGGTGCGGTTTCAATATGAGGAAAAAGGTTAGCAATATATAATGAGTCTGTAAAGAGATTAAATGAAGTTTGTGAAAGTTTCTTAAACACAGAAATGACAGCCACGAGCTCCACCTTCTGGGCAGAAGTTTCAGCGGTTTGCAACACATATGATTCATCATTAATAACCACAGCAGCTATACCATTAGATGATCCATCAGAAAAGCTAAGGCAGCTGCAGGAGGAACAGGATTAGTTAGACATCTCT
>NW_006409211.1:63889-68270 GCF_000296735.1 Chrysochloris asiatica | reverse complement strand
AGGGCCACTGCTCAACCCAGACTGGGGAGTCAGAAATTCATGTTATAGGATCAGCTTTAAGCTGACCAGCGGCCCTCGCTAAAAATCCTGATATCCTAGTCCATGCCGATCTCCTTTTATAGTGACTGCAGAAATAGATTGAGTAATACCTTGCAACTTTTCCCTAAGCCTTTATCTGGATGGAAACCCATACATAACATTTGGGAAGACACCACACTATTAGGGCTAACTAGCAAAACCCTATCTGTTCTAAAACATTTCTCCCCCATAAGGTAATAGGAAGGGAGAGCACTATAAATGGACAAAAAGTGCAGGAAGCTTCTTCATCCTCCCAAGTGAGTATTTGGGAACTCGTGGCTACTCCTGAAACTTGTCCCAATCCTTTAAAAACTGATGGTGATGTTTTTGTTGGCCAATTAGAAGGCCAGTCTTTGTCTGCTATGCAAGAAATGTCTGCCCCAGTATCAATCAATCCCTTGATTTTCTTTCCTTGAATAAACAAGGTTTTCATAGGTCGGGTCTCTTTCACTGACTGAACCCAGAAAGCCATATCACTTGACCCAAAACCTTTATTTCCCCTGGTTGTTTGAGATATTACTCCTCCTATAGAAAGGAAAGGCATAACTATTAGCTGAGCAATACTCTGGCCAGGCTTTATTTGAATAGTTTTCAAAGGAGGTTGTATCATAATTTGAATTTCTCCTATAAAATCCGAGTCAACTATTCCTGGTATTACTTGAATTCCCTGTAAGGAAGAAGAACTATGTCTTATAATTAATCCAAAATGTTCTGAGGGGATAGATCAAAAAACCCCTGTGGGTATACATGTAACCGGTGAGTCAGGAGTTAATATTGCATTGGTGGTGGAACTGAGGTCAAGTCCTGCACTCCCGAGAGTGGCTTTTATAGTTCTTGGACAAATTTGTGTTTAGAAATTGATTGTGAACCGGCATCCCTGTTATTTGAGGGGCCTGGGACTGGCCCCACACCCAGTTTCCCTGGTTAATTCTTGTTGGAGGGATTGCAGTTCCATCTTTATGATGACGAGAATGACAATCATGAGCCCAATGAAATCCCTTTTGACATTTAGGACACAATGTACATGGCGGACAATTCCAATATGTTCATATATAGAGAGCTACCTACTTAGCAGATCAGTCCAACATATCCATGTTTAGAGAGATAGTTACATGGCAAAAGAGTCCAAAATGTCCATATACAGAGAGATAACTACATGGTAGTGTAGTGCAACATTTCCATATACAGAGTTTAGCTACCAGGCAGATGAATCCAACTGGTCTATATACAGAGAGCTAGCTACATGGAAGAGTAGTGCAACATTACTATATACAGTGTTCTAGGTACATGTCAGATGTGTCCAATGTGTCCATATACTGATAGCTAGCTACATGGCAAAGTAGTCCAACATGTCCATATACTGAGAACTAGCTACATGGCAGACAAGTCCAATATGTTCATAAACAGTGAGCTACCTACTTCGTAGATCAGTATAACATATCCATGTACAGAGAGCTAGCTACATGGCAGATGAGTCCAAAATGTCCATATACAGAGAGCTAGCTACATGGCAGGGTAGTGAAACAATTCCATATACAGAGTTCTAGCTCCAAGGCAGATGAGTCCAACTTGTCTATATATAGAGAGGTAGCTACATGGCAGAGTAGTGAAACATTTCCACATACAGGGTTCCAGGTACATGGCAGATGTTTCCAAGTAGGTACAGAGCATTACCTACTTGGCAGATCAGTTCATTATATCCATGTACAGAGAGCTAGCTACAGGACAGATGAGTCAAAAATGATCATATACAGAAAGCTACCTACATGTCAGAGTAATGCAATATGTCCATATAGAGGGTTCCAGGTACATGGCAGATGTGTCCAAAATGTTCATATACAGAAAGCTTGCTAAATGGCAGAGTAGTCCAACATGTCCATATACAGGGTACTAGCTACAATAGAGATGAGTCCAATTTGGCTATATACAGATAGTTAGCTACACGGCAGACTAGTGCAACATTGTCATATACAGGGTACTAGCTAAATGGCAGATGAGTCCAATATGTTCATATACAGAATGTGACCTACTTGGCAGATCAGTTCATTATATCCATGTACAGAGAGCTAGCTACAGGGCAGATGAGCCCAAAATGATCATATACAGACAGCAACCTACATGTCAGATTAGTGCAACATTTCCATATACAGAACTACAGCTACATGGCAGAAGTGTCCAACGAGTCCATATATTTAGAGTTAGCTACAAGGCAGATCAAATTTCCCATGCACAGAGAGCTAACTACATGTCAGACGGGTCAAAAATATCCATATATGGAATCCTTGGTACATGGCAGAGTGTCCAACGTGTCCATATACTGAGAGCTAGCTACATGGCAGAGCAGTCCAACATGTACATATACAGGGTACTAGCTACATTGCAGATGAGTCTAACTTGTCCATATTCTGAGAGCATCCTAAATGGCAGCCAAGTTCAATATGTTCATATGGAAAGAGCTAGCTACTTGGCAGGATAGTGCAACATTTCCATATACAGAGTTCTAGCTATACGTCAGGTGTGTCCAACATGTCCATATACTGAGAGCTAACTACATGGCAGAGTAGTCAAACATGTCCATATACAGGGTATTAGCTACATCGCAGAGGAGTCCAACATGTCCATATACTGAGAGCTAGCTATATGGAAGACAAGTCCAATATGTTCATATATAGAGAGCTACCTACTTGTCAGATCAATTCAACATATCCATGTACATAGAGCTACCTTTTGGCAGACGAGTCCAAAATGCCCATATACAGAGAGCAAGCTACATAGCAGGGTAGTTTAACATTTTCATATACAAAGATCTACCTTCAAGGCAGAGGAGTCCAACTTGTCTATATACAGAGAGCTAGCTACATGGCATAGTAGTGCAACATATCCATATACCAAGTTCTAGCTACATGACAGATTTACCCTACGTGTTCATGTAATGAGAGCAACCTACATAGCAGATCAGTCCAACATATCCATTTACAGAGAGCTAGCGACATGGCAGTCGAGTCCAAAATGTCCATATAAAGAGAGTTACCTACAGGGCAGAGTAGTGTATCATTTCCATATACAGAGTTCAAGCTACATAGGAGATGAGTCCAAAGTGTTCATATACTGAGAGCTAGCTACATGTTAGAATAGTCCAACATGTCCATATAAAGAGTACTAGCTACCTGGCAGATGTGTCCAGTGTGTCCATATACTGACAGCTAGCTACATGGCAGACAAATCCAATATGTTCATATACAGAGAGCTATCTACTTAACAGATCTGTCCAATATAGCCATGTACAGAGAGCTAGCTACATGGCAGATGATTACAAAATGTCCATATATAGAGCGCTATCTCCACGGCAGGGTAGTGCAATATTGCTATATAAAGAGTTCTAGCTACATGGCAGGTGTGTTCAACGTGTCCATATACTGAGCGCTCACTACATTGCAGATGTGTCCAACATGTCCATGTACTGAGAGCTAACTAAATGGCAGAGAAGTCCAATATGTTCATATTCAAAGAACGACCTACTTGGCAGATCATTCCAGCATATCCATATACAGAGAGCTAGCTACATGGCAGGATAGTGCAACAATTCCATATACTGAATTCTAGCTACATGGCAGATGTGTCAAAGGTGTTCATATATTGAGAGCTACCTACATGGCAGCTCTGTCCAATCTGTCCATATACAGTGTAGTAGCTACGTAGCAGATGTGTCCAACATGTCCATAAACTGAGTGCTAGCTACATTGCAGATGTGTCCAACATGTCCATGTACTGAGAACTAGCTAAATGTTAGAGAAGTCCAATATGTTCATATTCAAAGAACGAGCTACTTGGCAGATCATTCCAACATATCCATATAAAGAGAGCTAGCTACATGGCAGGGTAGTGCAACATTTCCATTTACTGAGTCCTAGATACATGGCAGATGTGTCAAAGGTGTTCATATACTGAGAGCTACCTACATGGCAGACAAGTCCAATATACTCATATACAGAGAGTTACATACTTGTCAGAACATTCCAACATATACATGTACAGAGACTTAGCTACATGGCAGATGTTTCCAAAATGCCCATATACAGAGAACTAGCCACATGGCAGGGTAGTGCAACATTTCCATATACAGAGTTCTAGCTACAAGGTAGATGAGTCCAACTTCTCTATATACAGAAAGCTAGCTACATGGCAGAGTAGTGCAACATTTCCATATACAGAGTTCTAGCTACATGGCAGATGTGTCCAACGTGTCCACTTCCTGAAAACTAGCTTCATGGCAGACAAGTTCAATATGTTCATATACAGAGAG
>NW_006409211.1:55765-63044 GCF_000296735.1 Chrysochloris asiatica | reverse complement strand
GAGCTAGCTACATGGCAGAGTAGTGCAACATTTCCATATACAGAGTTCTATCTACATGGCAGATGTGTTCAACATGTCCATATACTTAGAGCTAGCTACATGGCAGAGTAATACACCATGTCCATATACAGGGTACTAGCTACATCACAGAGGAATCCAACATGTCTATATACAGAGAGCTAGCTACATGACAAACAAATCTAATATGTTCATATACAGAGAGCTACATACTTGTCAGTTCAGTACAACATATACATGTACAGAGAGCTAGCTATATGCAGACGAGTCCAAATGTCCATATACAGAGAGATAGCTACAAGGCAGGGTAGTGAATCATTTCTATATACAGAGTTCTAGGTACAAGGCAGATGAGTCCAACTTGTCTATTTATAGAGATATGGCTACATGGCAGAGTAGTGCAACATTTCCATATACAGAGTACTAGTTACATGGCAGAAGTGTCAATGTGTCCAGACACCGACAGCTACCTATATGGCAAAGCAGTCCAACATGTTCTTATACAGTGTACTAGCTACATGGCAATGAGTTCACCATGTCCATATACTGATAGCTAGCTTCATGGTAGACAAGTCGATTATGTTCATATACAGAGAGCTACCTACTTCACAGATCAGTATAACATATCCATGTACAGAGAGCTAGCTACATGGCAGGCGATTCCAAAATGTCCATATTCAGAGAGCTAGTTTCTTGGCAGGGTAGTGCAACATTTCCATATTCAGAATTCTAACTACATGGCACATGTGTCCAACATGTCCATATACTGAGAGCGAGCTACATGGCAGAGTAGTCCAACATGTCCATATTCAGGGTACTAGCTACATGACAGATGTGTCTAATTTGTCCATATACTGAGAGCCTCCTACATGGCAGACAAGTCCAATATGTTCATATACAGAGAGCTACCTATTTGGCAGATGAGTCCAACATGTGCATATACTGAGATCTAGCTACATGTCAGACGATTCCAAAATATCCTTATATAGAGAGCTAGCTATATGGCAGAGTAGAGCAACATTTTCATATACAGAATTCTAGCTACAAGGCAGATGAGACCAACTTGTCGATATATAGAGAGCTAGCTACATGGCAGAGTAGTGCAACATTTTCATATACAGAGTTCTAGCTACATGGCAGATGTGTCCAACATGTATACATACTGAGAGCTAGTTATATGGCAAACAATTCCAATATGTTTATGTATAGAGAGCTATATACTTGTCAGGTGAGTCCAACATATCCATATACAGAGAGCTAGCTACATAGCAGACGAGTTCAAAATGTCATAATGTCCATCCAACATATCCATGTACAGAGAGCTAGCTACATGGCAGACGAGTCCAAAATGTTCACACACAGAGAGCAAGCTACATGTCAGTGTAGTGCAACATTTGTGTATACTGAGTTCTTGCTACATGACAAATGTGTACAAAGGTGCTCATATACTGAGATCTACCTACATAGCAGACAATTCTAATATATTCATATACAGAGAGCTACATACTTGTCACATGAGTCCAAAAAGTCCATGTACAGAGAGCTAGCTACATAGCAGACAAGTCCAAAATGTCTATATACAGAGAGCTAGCCACATGGCAGTGTAGTGCAATGTTTCCATATATAGTGTTCATGCTACAAGGCAGATGAGTCCAACTTGTCTGTATACAGAGAGTTAGCTACATGGCAGAGTCGTGCAACATTTCCATATACAGAGTTCTTGCTACATGGCAGATGTGTCCAATGTGTCCATATACTGAGAGGTACCTACATGGCAGATCAGTTCAAAATATCCATGCACAGAGAACTAGCTACATCACAGACGAGTCCAAAATGTCCTTATACATAGAGCTAGCTAAATGGCAGAGTAGTGCATCATTTCCATATACAGAGTTCAAGCTACATGGCAGATGAGTCAAAAGTTTTGCTATACTTAGAGCTAGGTACATGGATGAGTAGTCCAACATTTTCATATACATGGTACCAGCTACCTGGCTAATTAGTCCTACATGTCCATATCCTGAGAACTAGCTACATGGCATACAAGTTCAGTAAGTTTATATACAGAGAGCTACCTAGATGGCATATCAGTCCAACATATATATGTACAAAGAGCTAGCTACATGCCAGATGAATCTAAAATGTCCATATACAACGAGCCTGCTACATGGCAGAAGTTTTCAACATGTGCATATAGTGATAGCTACTTACATGGCAGATCAGTCCAACATGTCCATATATAGGGTACTAGCTACATGGCAGATGACTCCAACATGTCCATATACTGAGAGCTTCCTACATGACAGATCAGTTCAAAATATCCATGCACATAGAGCTTACTACATGGCAGACGATTCCAAAATATCCATATATTGAGAGCTAGCTACATGGCAGAATAGTGCATCATTTCCATATACAGAGTTCAAACTTCATGGCAGATGAGACCAAAGTGTTAATATACTGAGAAATAGCTACATGGATGAGTAGTCCAACATGTCCATATACAGGGTACTAGCAACCTGACTAATGAATACAACATGTTCATATACGGAGAGCTAGCTACATGACAGACAAGTCCAATATGTTCATATACAGAGAGCTACCTACTTCACAGATCAGTCCAACATATCCATATACAGCAAGCTAGCTACATGGGAGACGAGTCCAAAATGTCCATATACAGAGAGCAAGCTACATGGCAGGGTAGTGCAACCTTTCCATATACAGAGTTCTAGCTACAAGGCAGATGAGTCCAGTTTGTCCATATACAAAGAGCTAGCTACATGTAGGAGTTGTGTGATATTTCCATATACATAGTTCTAGCTACATGGCAGATGTGTACAACGTGTCCATATACTGTGAGCCAACTACATGGCAGATCAGTTCAAAATATCCATGCACAGAGAGCTAGCTACATGTCAGATGAGTCCAAAATGTCTTTATGCAGAAAGCTAGCTACAGGGAAGTGTAGTGCATTATTTCCATATACAGAGTTCAAGCTACATGGTATATGAGTCCAAAGGTTTCATACACTGAGAGCTAGGTACATCGATGAGTAGTCCAACATGTCCATATACATGGTACCTGCAACCTGGTTAATGAGATCTACATGTCCATATACTGAGAACTAGCTACATGGCAGATAAATCCAGTATGTTCATATACAGAGAGCTAACTCATTGTCATATCAGTCGAACATATCCATGTACAGAGATCAAGCTACATGGTAGACAAATCCAAAATGTCCATATACAGAGAGCTAGCTACATGGCAGAGTAGTACAACTTTTCCATATACAGAGATCTAGCTACATGGCAGATGTGATCAACATGTCCATATAGTGAGGGCTACCTACATGGCAGAGCAGTCCAACATGTTCATATACAGGACAGTAGCTACAAGGCAGATAAATCCAACATGTTCATTTACTGAGGGCTAGGTACATGGCAGACAAGTCGAATCTATTCATATACAGAGAGTTACCTACTTGGCTGATCAGTCAGTCCAACATATCCATGTACAACATGCACTACATGGCAGAGTAGTGCAACATTTGCATATACAGAGTTCAAGCTACAAGGCAGATGAGTCCAACTTGTTCATATACTGAGAGTTACTTACATAGCAGAGAAGTCCAACATGTCTATATACAGAGAGCTAGCTACATTGCAGGGTACTGCAACATTTCCATATACAGAGTTCTAGTTTCCAGGAAGATGAGTCCAACTTGTCTATATACAGAGAACTAGCTAAATGGCAGGATGGTGCAACATTTCCATATACAGAGTTCTAGGTACAAGGCCGATGAGACCAACTTGTCTACATAAAGAGAGCTACTTATTGACAGATCAGTCCAACATATCCATGTACAGAGACCTAGCTACATGGCAGAAAAATCCAATATGTTCATATACTGAGAGCTAGTTACATGGCAGGGCAGTGCAACATTTCCATATACAGAGTTCTAGCTACACGGCAGATGTGTACAACGTGTCCATATATTGTGAGCTACCTACATGGCAGATCAGTTCAAAATATCCATGCACAGAGAGCTAGCTACATGGCAGACAAGTCCAAAATGTCCTTATAGAGAGAGCTAGCTACATGGAAGAGTAGTGCATCATTTCCATATACTGAGTTCAAGCTATATGGCAGATGAGTCCAAAGTGTTCATATACTGAGAGCTAGGTACATGGCAGAGTAGTCCAACATGTCCATATACACGCACCAACAACCTGGCTAATTAGTCCAACATGTCCATATATTGAGAACTAACTACTTGGCATACAAATCCAGTGTGTTTATATACAGAGAGCTACCTAGATGGCATAACAGTCCAACATATGCAAGTATATAGAGCTAGATACATGGCAGAAAAGTCCAAAATGTTCATATGCTTAGAGTTAGCTACATGGAAATGTAGTGCAACATTTCCATATACATAGTTCTAGCTACACGGCAGATGTTTACAACGTATCCGTAAACTGTGAACTACCTACATGGCAGATTATTTCACAATATACATGCACAGAGAGCTAGCTACATGTCAGACGAATCCAAAATGTCCTTATATAGAGAGCTAGCTACATGGCAGAGTAGTGCATCATTTCCATATACACAGTACAAACTATATGGCAGATGAGTCCAAAGTGTTTATATACTGACAGCTAGGTACATGACAGAGTATTCCAACATGTCCATACACAGGGTACAAACTACATGGCAGGTGAGTCCAACATGTCCATATACTGAGAGCTAGCTACATGGTAGACAAGTCCAATATGTTCATATACAGAGAGCTAGCTACATGGCAGATTAGTATAACATTTCCATATACAGAGTTCTAGCTACAAGGCCGATGAGTCCAACATGTCCATATACTGAGAGCTAACTACATGGCAGAGTAGTCCAACATGTCTGTATACAGAGATCTAGCTACAAGGCAGATGAGTCCAACATGTCTAAAAACAGAGAGCTAGATACATGGCAGCGTAGTGCATCATTTCCATATACAGAGTTCAAGCTACATGGCAGATGAGTCCAAAGTGTTCAAAATCTGAGAGCTACCTACATGGATAAGTAGTCCAACATGTCCATATACAGGGAACTAGCAACTTGGCTAATGAGTCCAACATGTTCATATACTGAAGGTTAGCTACTTGGCAGACAAGTCCAATATGTTTATATACAGAGAGCTACCTACTTTCCAGATCAGTCCAACATATCCATGTAGAGAGAGCGAGCTGCATGGTAAATGAGTCCAAAATGTCCATATAAAGACAGCTAGCTATAAGGGAGGGTAGTGCAACATTTCCATATACAGAATTCAAGCTACAAGGCAGATGAGTCCAACTTGTCCATATACAGAGAGCTAGCTACATGACAGAGTAGTACAACATTTCCATATACAGAGTTCTAGCTACATGACAGATATGAACAATGTGCCCATATACTGAGAACTACTTATATGCCAGATCAGTTCAAAGTATCCATGCACAGAGAGCTAGCTACATGGCAGACGAGTCCAAAATGTCCTTATACAGAGGGCTGGCTACATGGCAAGGTGGTGCAACATTTCCATATACAGAGTTCTAGCTACATGGCACAGGTGTTCAACGTGTCTTTATAGTGAGAGCTATCTACATGGCAGAGCAGTCCAACATGTCCATATACAGAGTACTAGCTACATGGCAGATGAGTCCAACATGTCCATGTACTGAGGGCTAGCTACATGGCAGACAAGTCCAACATGTTTATATACAGAGAGCTACCTACTTGGCATATCAGTCAAACATATCCATGTACAGAGAGCTAGCTACATGGCATACGAGTCCAAAATGCTCATAAACAGAGAGATAGCTACATGGCAGTCAAGTCCAAAATGTCCATGTACAGAGAGCTGGCTACATGGCAGGGTAATGCGACATTTCCATATACAGAGTTCTAGCTACATGGCAGATGTGTCCAACGTGTCCATATAATGAGAGCTACCTACATGGCAGATCAGTCTAACATATCCATGTACAGAGAGATAGCTATACGGCAGATGTATCCAACATGTCCATATACTGAGAGCTACCTATATGGCAGATCAGCCAAAATATCCATGCAAAGAGATCTAGCTACATGTTGTTGTTGTTAAGTGCCGTGGAGTTGGTTCCGACTCATAGCGACCCTGCACAGGGTTTCCGAGGCTGTAAATCTTTACGGGAGCAGAACGCCTCATCTTTCTTCCACGGAACACCTGGTAGTTTCGAACTGCTGACCTTGTGGTTCACTACCCAATTTGTAACCACTACGCTACCAGACCTCCTTAGCAACATGTTAGATGAGTCCAAAGTGATCATATACTGAGAATTAGCTACAGGAAAGAGTAGTCCAACATGTCCATATAAAGAGTACTAGCTACCTGGCTAATGAGTCCAACATGTCCATATACTGAAAGCTATCTTCATAGCAGGCAAGTCCAATATGTTCATATATCGAGAGTTACCTACTTGTCAGATCACTCCAACATATCCATTTACAGAGAGCTAGCTACATGGCAGACGAGTACAGAACATCCATATACAGAGAGCTAGCTAGATGACAGGGTAGTGCAACATTTCCATATACAGAGTTCTAGCTACAAGGCAGATGATTCCAACTTTTCTATACACAGAGAGCTAGCTACATGGCAAGATAGTGCAACATTTCCATATACAGAGTTCTAGCTACAAGGCAGATGAGTCCAACATGTCTATATACAGAGTGCTAGCTACATGGCAGGGTACTGCAACATTTCCATAAACAGAGTTATAGCTACAAGGCAGAGGAATCCAACTTGTGTATATACAGACAGCTAGCTACATGGTAGAGTAGTGTATCATTTCCATATACAGAGATCAAGTTACATGGCGTATGAGTCCAAAGTGCTCATATACTGAGAACTAGCTACCTGACAGAGTAGTCCAACTTGTCCATATACTGAGAGCTAGCTATATAGCAGACAAATCCTATATGTTCATATAGATAGACAGGTCCTGTATGTTCATATAGCTACCTACTTTTCAGATCGGTCCAACATATACATGTACAGAGAGCTATTTACAAGGGAGAGAAGACCAAAATGTCCATATACAGAGAGCTAGCTACATGGCATAGTATTCCAACATGTCCATATAAAACGTACTAGCTTCATGGCAGATAAGTCCAACATGTCCCAATACTGAGAGGTAGCTAAATGGCATAGTAGTGCAACATTAACATATGAAGAGTTGAA
>NW_006409211.1:53011-55040 GCF_000296735.1 Chrysochloris asiatica | reverse complement strand
CTATATACAGAGAGCTAGCTACACATCAGTGTAGTGCAACATTTCCACATACAGACTATCTACATGGCAAATGTGACCAACGTGTCCATATACTGAGAGCTAGCAACATGGAAGAAAAGTCCAATATGTTCATATACAGTGAGCTACCTACATGGCAGATGAGTCCAACATATCCATGTACAGAGAGGTAGCTACTTGTCAGACGAGTCCAAATGTCCATATACAGAGACATAGCTACATGGCATGGTAGTGCAACATTTCCATATACAGAGTTCTAGCTACAAGGCAGATGATTCCAAAATGTCCATATACATAGAGCTAGCTACATGGCAGGGTAGTGCAACATTTCCATATACAATGTTGCACCAACAAGGCAGATGAGTCCAAATTGTCTATATACAGAGAGATAGCTATAAGACAGACTACTGCAACATTTCCATATATAGAGTTCTAGCTACAATACATATGTGTCAAACGTGTACATATACTGAGAGGTACCTACAGGGCAGATCAGTCCAAAATAGCCATGTAAAGAGAGCTAGCTACATGGCAGATGAGCTCAAAATGTCCATATATAGAAAGCTTGCTACATGGTAGACAAGTTCAATATGTTCATTTACAGAGAGTGACCTACTTGGCAGATCAGACCAATATATCCATGTTCAGACAGCTAGCTACATTGCAGATGAGTCCAATATGTTCATATACTGAAAATTAGCTACCTGGCAAAAAAAAATCCAATATGTTCATATACAGTGTTCTCTCTACAATGCAGATGAGTCCAACTGGACTATATACTGAGAACTAGCTACATGGCAGACAAGTCCAATATGTTCATGTACAGAGAGCTACCTACTTGGCACATCAGTGCAACATATCCATGTACAGAAAGCTATCTACATGGTAGACAATTCCAAAATGCCCATATACAGAGACATAGCTACATGGCATGGTAGTGTAAAATTTCCATATAAAGAGTTCTAGCTACAAGGCAGATTATTCCAAAATGTCCATATACAGAGAGCTAGCTACATGGCAGGATAGTACAACATTTCCATATAGAATGGTGTAGCTACAAGGCAGATGACTTCAACTTGTCTATATACAGAGAGATAGCTACAAGGCAGAGTAGTGCAACATTTCCATATACAGTGTTCTAGCTACAAGTCAGATGAGTCCAATTTGTCTAAATGCAGAGACCTAGCTAAATGACAGGGTAGTACAACATTTCAATATACAGAGTTCTAGCTACAAGGCAGATGACTCCAACTACGCTATATACAGAGAGCTAGCTACATGGCAGAGTAGACCAACATTTCCATGTACAGAGTTCTAATTGCATGGCAGATGAGTCCAACTTGTCTATATACAGAAAGCTAGCTACATGGCAGACTAGTGCAGATTTTCCATATAAAGAGTTCAAGCTACATGGCAGATGTGTCCATATACTGAGAGCTAGCTACATGACAGATCAGTCCTACATGTCCATATAAAGGGTACTAGCTACATGGCAGATGTGTCCAACATGTCCATATACTGAGAGTTAGCTACATGGCGGACAAATCCAATTTGTTCATATACAGAGAGCTAGCTACATGGCAGAGTACTGCAAGATTACCATATATAGAGTTCTAGTGGCATGGCAGTTGTGTTCATCATGTCCATATACTGAATGTTAGCTACATGACAGAGTAGTCCAACATGTCCATATGCAGAGTACTATCTAGATGGCAGATCCGTTCAACATATCCATATACAGGTTATTAGCTACATGGCACATAAGTCCAACATGTCCATATACTGAGAACTAGCTACATGGCATACGAGTCCAAAATATTCATATACATAGAGCTAGCTTCAATGCAGGGAAGTGCAACATTTCCATATACAGAGTTCTAGCTACATGGCAGGTGTGTCCAATGCGTACATATACTGAGAGCTAGCTACATGACAGTGTAGTCCAACATTTCCATATACAGAGTTCAAATTACAAGGCAGATGAGTCCAACTTGTCTATGTACAGAGAGCT